>NC_138771.1:349783570-349903570 GCF_965119305.1 Pelophylax lessonae
TTATTACAGTAATCAGTGCTATACATATGCACTGTTACTGTAAATATTACACTGGCAGGGAAGGGGTTAACTTTATTAGAGAGCAAGGGGTTAAGTGTGTCCCTAGGGGTGTGCTTCTAACTGTAAAGGGGTGTGGCTTTTGATGTAACCACAGAGACATACGATCCTACATAGCAGGATCGTATGATCTCTGCTGTTACACCAGGGAGAATGACAGGCGGCTTTGTTTACATAAGCCGCCTGCCTTTCTCCCTCTCCAGCGGGAGATCGAAAGTGACCGGCGGACATCGGGGATGCCGTGAACGAGCGGGGGCGGGAGCGCACCTCCGGCGGCGCACTTGCTCCCTATTGGCTCGCGGGCGAGTGACGTACCCATACGTCACTTTGCCTGCACGGGGCTGACCGCCGCAGTATATGTACTTGAGGCAGTCGGCAAGTGGTTAAATTCTAATATAACTGTCAGAAATTTAACTAATTAAATTTTTTTTTTTATTAACAACAAATTAATAATTTACATTTTTTAAAAGAAGTACTGATTTCTATTGTCTTTTATAGCTTACCTGCGATAGCGTATAAAAAATGATGTAAGGTGAGCTACTATGGCTGTCCTTCAAAATCTGTAATTTTTAAAAAGTATACTAAAAGTGTATATTTAAAAAAATTGCAACGAAAGTGCCCCCATCAGAGTTGCCCTCTAATTACATGCACAAAAATGTTGCCATCACATTGCCCTAAATAGAATAGCACCCACCACATTTCACCAATAATAATGCCCCCATCACAGGTCTGCTATCACAATGCTGCCATCACATTTCCCCCATCAAAGTTCCACATACACCCATCCACAGTGATGCCACCAATAGCAGTGCCATCACATTGCTACCCCCTTGACAGTGCTGCCTCAGTGTACATTCCATTCATCACAGTGCTGCCCCCATCACAGTGTGACATACACCCACCCATCCACATTGCTGCCCCCATCACAGTGTGACATACACCCGCCCACCCATCCATCAACCAACAGTGATGACCCCAATAACAGTGGCACCAAAGTGCTACCCCCTTTACAGTGTTGTCTGCATGATAGTGTACCATCCATCCATCAGAGTGCTGCCCCAATCACAGTGCCATCACAGTGCTTCAAAAATCGCAGTGCCATTACATTGCTGCCCAAATCACAGTGCCATCACAGTGCTGCAAAAATCACAGTGCCAATACATTGCTGCCCAAATCACAGTGCCATCACAGTGCTGCAAAAATCACAGTGCTGCCCAAATCACAGTGCCGTTACATTGCTGCCCAAATCACAGTGCCATCACAGTGCTGCAAAAATCACCGAGCAATCACAGTGCCATTACATTGCTGCCCAAATCACAGTGCCATCACAGTGTTGCAAAATCACAGTGCTATTATATTGCTTCCCAAATCACAGTGCCATCACATGTGCTGCAAAAATCACAGTGCCATTACATTGCTGCCCAAATCACAATGCCATCACAATGCTGCAAAAATCACAGTGCCATTACATTGCTGCCCAAATTACAGTGCCATCACAGTGCTGCAAAAATCACAGAGCAATCACAGTGCTGCAAAAATCACAGTGCCATCACATTGCTGCCCAAATCACAGTGCCATCACAGTGCTGCAAAAATCACAGTGCCATCACAGTGCTGCAAAAATCACAGTGCCATCACAGTGCTGCAAAAATCACAGTGCCGTCACAGTGCTGCAAAAATCACAGTGCCATCACAGTGCTGCAAAATCACAGAGCCCTCCTAGTGCTGCAAAAATCACAGTGCCATTACATTGCTGGCCAAATCACAGTGCTGCAAAAATCACAGAGCCATCACAGTGCTGCAAAAATCACAGTGCCATTACATTGCTGCCCAAATCGTAGTGCTGCCAAAATCACAGTGCCACCACAGTGCTGTAAAAATCAGTTACCATTACATGTTGGCCCCCATATCAGTGCCACCAAAATGACAGTGTCATCAACCACAGTGCCCAAATTAGAGCTTCCAGCATAGTGTCCAAAATTACAGTGTTTATCACAGTGCCACAATTATAGTGTCCACCAATGTGCCCAACAGTGCACTCACCGACTGACAAAAATAAAAGGTGTAAAGTATTATTGATCTGAAAAGCGATGATCGGTCTACAATGATCTGACTCCGCTATTTTCGGACGATAGGGAAACACTGGCAAAAATAGCAGTGTTACCCTTATTAAAGATGGCTCCGGACGTGCTTGACTCCGCCTCTCATACGTCATTTCCGGTTTGGAAATAACGCGATGTGAGGAGAGGCCGGCCGCCCACGTCACTGGCCATTGCCTCCTGGGAGTGATTACAAACAGCTCCCATGAAGCAATGCAGAACAGGAAGTGACAATGGCGGCCACGGCCGAGGAGGGGGGAGGAAGTGCACATTAAAATGCACTAAAAAGATGGTAAGGACCAAAAAAAAAAATGCCCAATTGTTGATTAGAATTGACTGCCTGAACTAAAACTAGTAACTTGTAGAACAGGGTGGAACTCCACTTTAAGGTGTGAAGAAAGAGCCCTAAGGGCTCTTTCACACACGGAGTCCGCCAGGCGGACTCCATTTTTCTCAGCGGGGGATCGATCTGCCGATCCCCCCGCTGAGCAGGCGGATGACAAAGCTGTCAGGTCCCCGTTAATCTCTATGGGGGAATCGGATGGGGATGGACCGTCTGTCCATTTTCATCCGATCAGCCAGACGGATGGAAAATAGGGTTTCAATCCGTCCGGTTTTGACAGAACGGATCGGATGTCAGCGAACATGTCTCCGCTGACATCCGATGCCCCAAAGGGATGCATGGGGCGTCTGTTCAGATCTGCCATAAAAAACTGACAGGCGGATCTGAACGGACTCCATGTGTGAAAGGGGCCTTAATGTTAAAAATGTTAATAACCAAACATTAAAATGTTCAGTAACAGATTTGTGTCGAAAATTGTGTTTATTTTGCAAAACTTTAAATGTTCAAAATATTGGCCCTAATGCACAAGTCTGTCTTAAGTTTGCTAACGAATATCTGAATGATTCAGAGGAGAATTGGGTGAAATTGTTGTGGTCAGATGAGACCAAAATCAAGCTCTTTGGCATCAACAACATTTGCCATGCTTGGAGGAGGACCTTTTTTGGCTATGGAACAGGAAGTGAACGGAAATCTTCCCATTGAGACAATAATTGTCCAAAAAAGACAGTGGTAGAGTCTGAATATCCCCCCTCCAACAAAAACATGGCTACTTTAAAGCTCCTGGTAATAAGGACTGGGGGATTTTGAATATTGGTTGGATGCTTGCAAAGAACTGCCAAAGGAGTGTGCCTGTGAACTGGATGGGATTGCTTGGGGGGTATTGATGCTAAGCATATGTATATGCTGAGAAGATGGGTTGGTTGGAGCTGGCTCTACTGTATAACCCTGGTACGGCCGTTATTGATAACTAATATAATTGTAAGATGGCATGGGATCACCAGCCATTGCAGCTCTTATGCATACACCAGTAAAAAAATAAATAACCATTTGAACCTCCATTTTTTTTGGGAGTGTGGTATTTGAGTAAGATGGTAGAGGTTTCGAAGAAACAAAGCATCTGGATTTGTTGGGTCATTAAACGGATCCATGAAGTCAACCCTCCTCATCATCCTCATGTCCTCCATGAACGCCATCATCGCTGCATCAATGTCTGGATTGGATTTCCCTCAACGTTGGGAGGTTCTGGACGTGATGGCTCTAACAGGATGAATCTGTAGAGTAGGAAATTATTTAGAACATTTGTCTTTATGAACTTTTAATAATGGGGCTTCTGGTATAGGATTCTTACAGGCACATGTTGCCTTTGGTGCATGGTACTTCTTGGAGGATATGGGGACACTTGGGCAAATGCTGGTTGTTCTGAACCCTGCTCAGGTGATACAACTCCCATCTCTGCCTCTGGCTCTTGATCTGTATCCTCTAAGCATGCTTCTTCCTCCTCTTCCGTCTCAGAATTGTTGGAGCTGGTACTGTAATAAATAATGGAAATATGTTGATAGATGGATTACAGTTCATTACAGTGGATTTATTACAATACATTGATCCATGTGAGTATTAGTGTTTAAAAGGAGTCTATCATTTGGTCTACTTGTCCAACTAATTAAATTTTGGGTAGACCGAGGTATTAACAACAGTTTACTACTTACGGTCTTAAGTCCAACATTTCAAATAAAGGGCTTTTTTTTTTTTTTATTGGCTCTTGCCCCACTCCAGTTTTCCTTAGCTTCATCTTTCAGCTCCCTCCTATAGCAGTCCCTCTGCAACCTCCAGCGTGTTATGATTTTTTTTACCTAAATAAGCAATGAACAGTGGACACAATGAACAGAAAGAACTGACAGATAGGTGAACTACAAATCTCAGCATGTTAATAGTGACAGATGAGTGGACTACAAGTCTCAGCATGATAATAGTGACAGATAAAATGAGTGATGATACCTGCGCTCAGGATAGCTTTTGAGAACGCTCTGATTGGAGGAGCGAAACGCGTCAAGCCGTTGCTCATATGTACGACGTCATTTCCAGTTCCGGTGGTTGGAACGCACAGGGTGAAACCGGCATCCACCACTAGGAAGAGAGACGATTACTGCACATTCTGTTTGTTAACCCAGGAATCCTAAAGCTTATGTTACTGCCACGCTACTGCTGCCAGCATTAAGTGTTGGTGTATGGTCATAACACCAGCTTTCTATCTACCATATCTGAGGAGGGGATTGATACTACAGGTTAATTTACCCCATTTGTCCAGTGAGTGGGGGACTGAGAGGGGAGCACACAGCGGAGACACTGAGCACTTTGTGTGGAACTGTCAGCAATACATGTCATCTGAGCACAGAGCACTTTTTTGATTTGTCTGGAACGGACATTGATATATTATCAGAGCACTGAGCACTTTGCATTAATTGAAGGACATTGTTTATCAATTTAGTATGATTATTTCTTGCACTTTAAGAGTATAATATTTGGCACTTTATGAGAATATCAATTATTTATTGGTATTGTACACAGTATCTGTTGGAGTATGCACATATGGTTATTACTGTGAATATTTATTTTATATTTATTGGTATTTACACAGTATCTGTTGAAGTATACACATATAAAATAAATAAATATTGACAGTAATAAACTATATGTGTATACTTCAACAGATACTGTGTAAATACCAATACATATAAAATAAATAAATATTTACAGTAATAAACTATATGTATTGGTATTTACACAGTATCTGTTGAAGTATGCACATATTATTATTGTGAATATTTATTTACACTGTGATTTTTTAGCACTTTAACCACTTTACCACCGGAGGATTTTCCTGCTTTACGTCTGGGCCACTTTTTGCAACTTGATTTTAACGGACAATTAAGCGGTCAGGCAACGCCGTACCCAAATGAAATTTACATCCTTTTTTTCACATAAACAGAGCTTTCTTTTGGTGGTATTTGATCACCTCTGCGCTTTTAATTTTTTTGCGATATTAATAAAAAAAGAGCGAAAATTCTGAGAAAGAAAACTATATTTTTTACATTCTGATATATAACATTCCCAAAAAAAAAAATGTATAAATCAAAATTTTTTAACATTTTAGGCCAATTTGTTTTCTGCTACATATGTTTGGTAAAAAAAAAATCACAATAAGCGTATTTTGATTGGTTTGCGCAAAAGTTTGCGTTTACTAACTACGGGAAAGATTTATGTCATTTTTATTGTTTATTTTTTTTACTAGTAATGGCGGCGATCTGCAATTTTTTTTCGACTCCCGCTGTATACGAATACAACGGGAGCGAGACTCTGGCGACAGGGGAATATCTGGTGACGTAGGTCTACGTCGCCAGACGATAACGAGCCACTGTGCCGCCGTAGAGGCACAGTGAGCAGTGGAAAAGAGGTTAAGACACAAGTTTGCCCATTATATTGTTTAGTATTTGATTGTTGGCATTTGGGCACAAGTTTTATAGCAGCGCTTATATATATATATATATATATATATATAAAAATAGTGACAGATAGGTGAACTACAAGTCTCAACATGCCACCCCCCCCAACAAGTACACTTTCCACAGACCACGTATCTGATGCTGTCTCTCCTTGAATGATGCCCAGTTAGGTGTCACCTCCACAAATATTTCTTCCCAGAGCCCAATTGTGGTTATTCAATCACTATATTCTTGACATGTTTTGTCCTATAATCCTGGAATGGACCAGGTTAATGAGACGTTCATGGGACACATCTCTTGCCATGTCTCTAATATCTCCCGGCACTGGGGTGGATGTAATTTCCTGTTAGTACCTGGGTCATAGGTTGCATATTTTAATGTAATTTTCTAAAAAAAAAAAAAAAAAAAACATATTTGGGTGAAAAATGGATGTCAGCGGATCGGATGTAAGAGGATGTTGTCCACTAACATCCATTTTTTTTATCATTTCCGTCTTTTAAAAGCAAGTAAAATATGGCTTTCTTCTGTCTCAAAAAATGGAACCGGATGTCAGCGGAAGATCATCTGCTAGTGTACCCTAGCCCATAGACATACACTACATGCACGCCAACAGATGGAGGAAAAACGGACATACAGAACAAACGCCCGTGTGTAAGGATCCTAAGAAGTACTTATCCTATAAGTTTACTATGCCCCCATTTCCTTCCTTCAGGAGAGGTAGAACTACAGTATTTATAATAAATTAGTGAGGCCTGATCAATATATCCCACTTCCCCAAGGTGAAAACAAAGTTCATACCTCGATACTGGGTAACATGACCAGCTCTGATGAAACCGGTGTAAGGTCGGTGAAACTAGTCAGCGGCAGCGTCAGATGGATTTCCTCAACTGAACCTACCTCCCTGGTACACTCCAGACCCCCAAACACCAGCTTAACCTCGGCTTTCTTTGCATACTGCTCACCATACCGGATTTGACGTGGGGCCGGCTTACACAGACCCACACGTCGCTACTCTGAAGGAGGCTTGAGACACGCATTGAATGAAAGTGCCGACGGAGGACTGTAAGAGCCGGCGGGGTCATGTTACCCAGTATCGAGATATGAACTTTGTTTTCACCTAGCCCGCACTCACCACGGTGCACGCCGCCCCTCCTGCCCAGAACGGATGAGTACATCTTGTTACATCTTATTACATTCCTGCATACTTCTGTGGCTCGGCATCTAATGACTCTGTGGACAGGCTGCATTACATTTATTTTCAATAGCGTTTTTCCCTGTAAGGGAGTGCACTTTCCACGGGCCGGTTGCACCCTCAAGTAACACCATCATCAATTGTACTTCCACCATCATTCCTGGAAATTTCCTTTTATCAAGTTACAATCATACAAGCCTATTACCGGATAACCAGACATTCTTTATTTTTATTCCGGATTTTTCCCAAGTGGAGTTCACATTACTTTCCAGGCCTGTTGATCCTGCCATTGCATTCCAGTCTTATGTCCTTTCACTCACAGGATAATTATCTGCTGTGCCTTTGACCACCTCAGGACCTGAGAATTGTTCCATCGTCCATTCTACATGATAGGTTTGCTTCATGTGGTGCACCGCATGATTCCTTATATGTTCACGGTTCAGTTGATGTTTATCCACTGTTTCATGTGTTTTTAATTGATTTTATTATGTCTTGTTTTCACTCATGTGATATGTTCCTTCACCAGGCATAAGTGCCCAATAAACACAATTCTATTTTTTCACCAATTCTTTGTATCTCTGTCATTATCATTGTATATCTGGGGTACCTATATTTGATCACCCTTTCTTGTGAACTGGTTTAAGATCCACTTCTTTGGGTCCATCCAATTCACAACCCCTGATTTTTTCAGATATCGCATTTTGGGATCAATAGGTACTTACTCAGATACTATGTACAGAGATTCTTCTATATGTATAGAGGCCAGTGAAAGAACCAACCCCTTTAATATTGTCTGAAGAACCATATAGCACATGCACCATAAAAGACATGTGTTTTCCTACTACTGCACACGTGCCGAAGCTTCTGCAGCTATTTTTACTGCATCTTGATGTCACGGTTGGTATTTTTTAGTAAATGTCTGAGGCCACAGTGCTGTCTGAGGTCTGCATCATAATCGCATATGGATTGAACATGGCGAAGAGGCACCCTACACTAACAGCATTACTATTCTCTCATTTAAACTTTTTTTTTCCCCCCAATAAAAGTTTCTTTATTTATTTTCATAGAAAATCAGGGTATAAACAGGTAAAGTGAACATCTTATACATATAGTGATGATCTCGGTGATACTGTTAACATTTGTAACAAGCGTCATAACAGTATAAGTACATAAACATTTCAAACAAACAAAATAAAAATAATGTGGAATTTATGTTAACTGTGTTGGTCACCCCTTCCAAACACCCCTTTTGGAGCGCAAACTGTGTCCGGAGCAGGGGGGGCAACACGTTTCCCTTCTTTCTTTAACGGGTAAGAATATATCAGCGTACCGAGGAGTTGGTCATTTGTTTATTGAATGCAGTTAGTATTTAGTATTGTAATGGTTGCCCTAAGGTGGATAGCACATATTATTACTGTCATTATTAATGACCTAAGCCAGCATCAACGTGATTAGTTTGACTGGTTTTCTGGAGATATAACGTATTCTATGGGTGTAAGCTGGTCGTAGACCTGGGCTTATGTCTATGTTTCAGATTTTTTGTGGTGTCTACTGGGTGAGTGTGTCTAAATGGGTTTAATTGACAACAAAGAGAGAGCCGCTCAGGTGTTAGTTCAATGGGTGGTGCTGGTCAGATCCGCCGTCCAAGCTATGAAGAATCCAAAAAAGTAGACCGCACTCAGGAAAGTAAGATGAAAACAATCAAAACTCCTTTATTCTTCTTCGGTGTAGCAGACAGACAGTACAATGCACATAACAGACGTGCCGGGTTGCACGTACTGTCTGTCTGCTACACCGAAGAAGAATAAAGGAGTTTTGATTGTTTTCATCTTACTTTCCTGAGTGCGGTCTACTTTTTTGGATTCTTCTTTCTAAATGGGTTTAACCTAGTACATCTTGAGAATACTTTCAGTGTTTCATTGCGGCGCATTTAAACATTTCTTTTTATTTACATTTTGTTGTATTTTTTTGTGCCTGCAGTTTTTTTCTACTGTATATGCTTTATTTTGCTTGACTTTTACACGATTATACAGTAATATCAATAAATGAATAATATTTTCAAATAACTCTTTACACTCTGTGGCCCAATTCTATCACACAGCATAACTTGTACACTTTGAACACAATCTCTTCCAACATTTCCCCATACTCCACATTTATGTTCATCCTGTACCAGTCTTCACCATCCCAGTAACACTGATCTGTAAATTGCACATGAATCCTAGGAATCACAACTCTTTATTCAACCCGTGCTTATTCTTCTCCTGAGGGCCTCACTCATCTTCTGTGACATACAGGCCTAGGGTGCTCTATGGCGCTTATTGCAGAAAAATGTTATACAGAAAATAGAAACTAACCATACCATACCAACACCTTATTAAGCACCTGCTTATACTCGTTTCCACAAGCAGTTGGGGGATGGTAAATTGAGATGTTTGAGCAGCCTTTTTACATCCTCTCAAATGCAGCTGAAAATACAGTGGCCAGGGGAGTATGTTGTACATGTAGCAGCTGCAATGCTTTGATTTGCAGCCACAGCAGGAATTTCACCCATGTAGCGTGGGGAGGGCACCATCACCCCTAGAATGCACCCCATTCAAGTGAATGGGGCTGTGCTCCAAACAAAGTTCAACCTTGCAGAATAAATGTGTTTGGGGCGCAGTAGTTCAGCATTTAGGTGGTTAAAAAAAGTGACTGACACACCCTAAACTCATGGTTGCTCAAAGCTGCATGGTCATAAAACACCTCCCCACCACTTGTCAAATGCTATCTGAAGAGCAAGCTGAACACAGAAAGTTAATCCGAGACCAAAGCAAGTGTAAATCAGGCATAAAGCAGAACAACATTATAAAAAAAATAAAAAAAATAATAATACCCTTGTTCAAATGATTCCCTCACACTAAAAATTGTTAAATGTTAATTGGATGTCAAGAGTACCCTAAAACATATTTTTACTCTTAATGGTGTGTTAATCTGTAACCCTTGCAAGAAATGACTACAAATGTAAGTTTAAAAAATGGGGAAGCGGTTTATCTGGAAAATGTGAACTGCTTGCTACGCCGTATTGATGGTGCAAATTTGCCAATGCATCTTTCGTCAGGCATTTTCATGCCAAAGAGTACACCCAACAGCACTATTATATAAAAAGGTCTGTAGTTTGTTTCTTTTAATCTTTTTGTCCGCTGGTTAAAAGGCAGGTTCACACTACAAAAATGTGTTCCAGATGCGTTTTTGCTTACAGTTCACAACACAAAAAACTCACTCCAGATGCTTTTCTGCATGCACGTTTATGATGCGTTTTCAATTCATTCCAGTGCGTTTTTTCTACTTTTTCAAGGTTTCCAATTTATATTTTCTATGTGATGAGTTCTGGTCTGTTTTTGATGCGATTCAGTGCATTATGGTGGATTATGAGTTTCAGTGTTTTTATGCATTTGCGTTATGCATGCTGCGTTCCAGTACAGTTCTGTGCAGAAAAAATGCAGCATGTTATACTTTTTTTTTGGTTCTTCACGGTGTGAATTTTGCCATTGGGACCTATATAATCTACTGTTCATGCATTTTTGATGCAAAAAGGAAAAAAAAAAAAAAAAAACGCACTGGACTGCATCTGGTATATATTTATTTTATGCTACTAAAAGCAAGCTTAAACAAATTTAAGTACTGCAACATTACTCTCTTCTCCCATCACTGCACACATTTGTCATTTGAATAGCATGGCCTACTTGTGGCTAATGGCAAAGTTATACTGTATCTCTGAAAATATTGTTTTGACATTGCATGTCCTGGCTTATATTCCATTTTTCTCTTAGCAAACCTGCTTCAAATCTGACTAAGTATTAATTGCAGATGTATAATGTCATATGTAGTGTTGAGCGAACACGGACTGTATTATTCGTGTTCGTACCGAATAATTGGATTTTTTTTACCCGAACACGGACACGGACACTTTACTGTATGTTCGGGTAAAAATCCGTGTTCGGTCGTTTTATTTCCGGGTTTTGCATGCTTTGGCGCTCTTTTCATGGCGGGCTTTCAACAGCCAATCAACAATCGTTTAACTGGTGTGCCTTAAGCCATCCCAGCCATGCCTGCAAATGTCTTAGTAGCTGTGATTGGCCGTCTGAAGCATGTGACCAAGTCTTTATAAGTTCGAGGCAGCCGCCGCAGCAGCGTCATTCTGCTGCTTAGCTAAGGGACAGAGCACACATCAATGTGCTGGCTGCTGATTAGGGAAAGATAGGCAGGAAAAAACCATTTGTGTCCGGATAGAATTGAGGGACAGGTCGGAGTGTTTAGGCAGGGCGAGTTGTAGGCATTTTAGGGATAGAGTCTGCTGAATTATAGGGTCAGTGTCTTCTACAAACTACAATCGATATTGCTGTGTGGGGGGTGGGGTGAATCTGCACTCAATCCTGATCTACGATCTCTTCTCAATCCTGTTAGGGACAGAGTCTGCTGAATTTTAGGGAAACTGTGTTCTACAAACTACAATCGATATTGCTGTGTGGTGTGGGATTGGAGATAGGCAGGTGTCAGTGATCCACATCCATTTTTCTGTGTGTGAGCTGCAGTGAACACAATCTTTTTGGGCTGCAGTGAACACAATCTTTTTGGGCTGCAGTGAACACAATCTTTTTGGGCTGCAGTGAACACAATCTTTTTGGGGTGCAGTGAACAAAATCTTTTTGGGGTGCAGTGAACACAATCCTTTTTGGTGTGCAGTGAACACAATCTTTGTGGGGTGCAGTGAACAAAATCCTTTGTGGGGTGCAGTGAACACAATCTTTTTGGGGTGCAGTGAACAAAATCCTTTTTGGGGTGCAGTGAACAACATCCTTTTTGGGGTGCAGTGAACACAATCTTTTTGGGGTGCAGTGAACAAAATCCTTTGTGGGGTGCAGTGAACACAATCTTTTTGGGGTGCAGTGAAAACAATCTTTTTGGGGTGGAGTGAACAACATCCTTTTTGGGGTGCAGTGAACAAAATCCTTTTTGGGGTGCAGTGAACAAAATCCTTTTTGGGGTGCAGTGAACACAATCTTTGTGGGGTGCAGTGAACACAATCTTTTTGGGGTGGAGTGAACAACATCCTTTTTGGGGTGCAGTGAACAACATCCTTTTTGGGGTGCAGTGAACACAATCTTTGTGGGGTACAGTGAACAGAATCTTTGTGGGGTGCAGTGAACACAATCTTTGGGGGGTACAGTGAACACAATCTTTTTGGGGTGCAGTGAACACAATCTTTGTGGGGTGCAGTGAACACAATCTTTTTGGGGTGGAGTGAACAAAATCATTTTTGGGGTGCAGTGAACAACATCCTTTTTGGGGTGCAGTGATCAAAATCCTTTTTGGGGTGCAGTGAACACAATCTTTTTGGGGTGCAGTGAACAAAATCCTTTGTGGGGTGCAGTGAACAGAATCTTTGTGGGGTGCAGTGAACACAATCTTTGGGGGGGTACAGTGAACACAATCTTTTTGGGGTGCAGTGAACACAATCTTTGTGGGGTACAGTGAACAGAATCTTTGTGGGGTGCAGTGAACACAATCTTTGGGGGGTACAGTGAACACAATCTTTTTGGGGTGCAGTGAACACAATCTTTGGGGGGTACAGTGAACACAATCTTTTTGGGGTGCAGTGAACACAATCTTTGGGGGGGTACAGTGAACACAATCTTTTTGGGGTGCAGTGAACAACATCCTTTTAGGGTGCAGTGAACACAATCTTTGTGGGGTGCAGTGAACAACATCCTTTTAGGGTGCAGTGAACACAATCTTTGTGGGGTACAGTGAACAGAATCTTTGTGGGGTGCAGTGAACACAATCTTTGGGGGGTACAGTGAACACAATCTTTGTGAGGTGCAGTGAACACAATCTTTGTGGGGTGCAGTGAACACAATCATTGTGGGGTGCAGTGAACTCAATCTTTGTGGGGTACAGTGAACACAATCTCATACTTCTGAAGATTTGAGGGTGCTGCCTGTTCCATACTCCCCCTACTCCTCATCTAGCCTTTTAGGGGTACAAACAATAGTAATTGGGGCCTAGTGTGGTTGTGTACGTGTGATATACATACACTTTTTTTGGATCATATTTTCTATTCCGCTATTTAATCAAAAACCTTTGGGGATCAGTTAAATTGGGGGATAGTCTGTGTTGGTACGTGTGAGAGAGATCCACCTTTCCAAGTTGTTGGGGTTCATCTCATACTTCTGAAGGTTTGAGGGTGCTGCCTGTTCCATACTCCCCCTACTCCTAGCCTTTTAGGGGTACAAACAATAGTAATTGGGGCCTAGTGTGGTTGTGTACGTGTGATATACATACACTTTTTTTGGATCATATTTTCTATTCCGCTATTTAATCAAAAACCTTTGGGGATCAGTTAAATTGGGGGATAGTCTGTGTTGGTACGTGTGAGAGAGATCCACCTTTCCAAGTTTTTGGGGTTCATCTCATACTTCTGAAGGTTTGAGGGTGCTGCCTGTTCCATACCCCCCCTACTCCTCATCTAGCCTTTTAGGGGTACAAACAATAGTAATTGGGGCCTAGTGTGGTTGTGTACGTGTGATATACATACACTTTTTTTGGATCATATTTTCTATTCCGCTATTTAATCAAAAACCTTTGGGGATCAGTTAAATTGGGGGATAGTCTGTGTTGGTACGTGTGAGAGAGATCCACCTTTCCAAGTTGTTGGGGTTCATCTCATACTTCTGAAGGTTTGAGGGTGCTGCCTGTTCCATACCCCCCCTACTCCTCATCTAGCCTTTTAGGGGTACAAACAATAGTAATTGGGGCCTAGTGTGGTTGTGTACGTGTGATATACATACACTTTTTTTGGATCATATTTTCTATTCCGCTATTTAATCAAAAACCTTTGGGGATCAGTTAAATTGGGGGATAGTCTGTGTTGGTACGTGTGAGAGAGATCCACCTTTCCAAGTTTTTGGGGTTCATCTCATACTTCTGAAGATTTGAGGGTGCTGCCTGTTCCATACCCCCCCTACTCCTCATCTAGCCTTTTAGGGGTACAAACAATAGTAATTGGGGCCTAGTGTGGTTGTGTACGTGTGATATACATACACTTTTTTTGGATCATATTTTCTATTCCGCTATTTAATCAAAAACCTTTGGGGATCAGTTAAATTGGGGGATAGTCTGTGTTGGTACGTGTGAGAGAGATCCACCTTTCCAAGTTGTTGGGGTTCATCTCATACTTCTGAAGGTTTGAGGGTGCTGCCTGTTCCATACCCCCCCTACTCCTCATCTAGCCTTTTAGGGGTACAAACAATAGTAATTGGGGCCTAGTGTGGTTGTGTACGTGTGATATACATACACTTTTTTTGGATCATATTTTCTATTCCGCTATTTAATCAAAAACCTTTGGGGATCAGTTAAATTGGGGGATAGTCTGTGTTGGTACGTGTGAGAGAGATCCACCTTTCCAAGTTGTTGGGGTTCATCTCATACTTCTGAAGGTTTGAGGGTGCTGCCTGTTCCATACTCCCCCTACTCCTCATCTAGCCTTTTAGGGGTACAAACAATAGTAATTGGGGCCTAGTGTGGTTGTGTACGTGTGATATACATACACTTTTTTTGGATCATATTTTCTATTCCGCTATTTAATCAAAAACCTTTGGGGATCAGTTAAATTGGGGGATAGTCTGTGTTGGTACGTGTGAGAGAGATCCACCTTTCCAAGTTGTTGGGGTTCATCTCATACTTCTGAAGGTTTGAGGGTGCTGCCTGTTCCATACTCCCCCTACTCCTAGCCTTTTAGGGGTACAAACAATAGTAATTGGGGCCTAGTGTGGTTGTGTACGTGTGATATACATACACTTTTTTTGGATCATATTTTCTATTCCGCTATTTAATCAAAAACCTTTGGGGATCAGTTAAATTGGGGGATAGTCTGTGTTGGTACGTGTGAGAGAGATCCACCTTTCCAAGTTGTTGGGGTTCATCTCATACTTCTGAAGGTTTGAGGGTGCTGCCTGTTCCATACCCCCCCTACTCCTCATCTAGCCTTTTAGGGGTACAAACAATAGTAATTGGGGCCTAGTGTGGTTGTGTACGTGTGATATACATACACTTTTTTTGGATCATATTTTCTATTCCGCTATTTAATCAAAAACCTTTGGGGATCAGTTAAATTGGGGGATAGTCTGTGTTGGTACGTGTGAGAGAGATCCACCTTTCCAAGTTGTTGGGGTTCATCTCATACTTCTGAAGGTTTGAGGGTGCTGCCTGTTCCATACTCCCCCTACTCCTCATCTAGCCTTTTAGGGGTACAAACAATAGTAATTGGGGCCCAGTGTGGTTGTGTACGTGTGATATACATACACTTTTTTTGGATCATATTTTCTATTCCGCTATTTAATCAAAAACCTTTGGGGATCAGTTAAATTGGGGGATAGTCTGTGTTGGTACGTGTGAGAGAGATCCACCTTTCCAAGTTGTTGGGGTTCATCTCATACTTCTGAAGGTTTGAGGGTGCTGCCTGTTCCATACTCCCCCTACTCCTAGCCTTTTAGGGGTACAAACAATAGTAATTGGGGCCTAGTGTGGTTGTGTACGTGTGATATACATACACTTTTTTTGGATCATATTTTCTATTCCGCTATTTAATCAAAAACCTTTGGGGATCAGTTAAATTGGGGGATAGTCTGTGTTGGTACGTGTGAGAGAGATCCACCTTTCCAAGTTTTTGGGGTTCATCTCATACTTCTGAAGGTTTGAGGGTGCTGCCTGTTCCATACCCCCCCTACTCCTCATCTAGCCTTTTAGGGGTACAAACAATAGTAATTGGGGCCTAGTGTGGTTGTGTACGTGTGATATACATACACTTTTTTTGGATCATATTTTCTATTCCGCTATTTAATCAAAAACCTTTGGGGATCAGTTAAATTGGGGGATAGTCTGTGTTGGTACGTGTGAGAGAGATCCACCTTTCCAAGTTGTTGGGGTTCATCTCATACTTCTGAAGGTTTGAGGGTGCTGCCTGTTCCATACCCCCCCTACTCCTCATCTAGCCTTTTAGGGGTACAAACAATAGTAATTGGGGCCTAGTGTGGTTGTGTACGTGTGATATACATACACTTTTTTTGGATCATATTTTCTATTCCGCTATTTAATCAAAAACCTTTGGGGATCAGTTAAATTGGGGGATAGTCTGTGTTGGTACGTGTGAGAGAGATCCACCTTTCCAAGTTTTTGGGGTTCATCTCATACTTCTGAAGATTTGAGGGTGCTGCCTGTTCCATACCCCCCCTACTCCTCATCTAGCCTTTTAGGGGTACAAACAATAGTAATTGGGGCCTAGTGTGGTTGTGTACGTGTGATATACATACACTTTTTTTGGATCATATTTTCTATTCCGCTATTTAATCAAAAACCTTTGGGGATCAGTTAAATTGGGGGATAGTCTGTGTTGGTACGTGTGAGAGAGATCCACCTTTCCAAGTTGTTGGGGTTCATCTCATACTTCTGAAGGTTTGAGGGTGCTGCCTGTTCCATACCCCCCCTACTCCTCATCTAGCCTTTTAGGGGTACAAACAATAGTAATTGGGGCCTAGTGTGGTTGTGTACGTGTGATATACATACACTTTTTTTGGATCATATTTTCTATTCCGCTATTTAATCAAAAACCTTTGGGGATCAGTTAAATTGGGGGATAGTCTGTGTTGGTACGTGTGAGAGAGATCCACCTTTCCAAGTTGTTGGGGTTCATCTCATACTTCTGAAGGTTTGAGGGTGCTGCCTGTTCCATACTCCCCCTACTCCTCATCTAGCCTTTTAGGGGTACAAACAATAGTAATTGGGGCCTAGTGTGGTTGTGTACGTGTGATATACATACACTTTTTTTGGATCATATTTTCTATTCCGCTATTTAATCAAAAACCTTTGGGGATCAGTTAAATTGGGGGATAGTCTGTGTTGGTACGTGTGAGAGAGATCCACCTTTCCAAGTTGTTGGGGTTCATCTCATACTTCTGAAGGTTTGAGGGTGCTGCCTGTTCCATACTCCCCCTACTCCTAGCCTTTTAGGGGTACAAACAATAGTAATTGGGGCCTAGTGTGGTTGTGTACGTGTGATATACATACACTTTTTTTGGATCATATTTTCTATTCCGCTATTTAATCAAAAACCTTTGGGGATCAGTTAAATTGGGGGATAGTCTGTGTTGGTACGTGTGAGAGAGATCCACCTTTCCAAGTTGTTGGGGTTCATCTCATACTTCTGAAGGTTTGAGGGTGCTGCCTGTTCCATACCCCCCCTACTCCTCATCTAGCCTTTTAGGGGTACAAACAATAGTAATTGGGGCCTAGTGTGGTTGTGTACGTGTGATATACATACACTTTTTTTGGATCATATTTTCTATTCCGCTATTTAATCAAAAACCTTTGGGGATCAGTTAAATTGGGGGATAGTCTGTGTTGGTACGTGTGAGAGAGATCCACCTTTCCAAGTTGTTGGGGTTCATCTCATACTTCTGAAGGTTTGAGGGTGCTGCCTGTTCCATACTCCCCCTACTCCTCATCTAGCCTTTTAGGGGTACAAACAATAGTAATTGGGGCCCAGTGTGGTTGTGTACGTGTGATATACATACACTTTTTTTGGATCATATTTTCTATTCCGCTATTTAATCAAAAACCTTTGGGGATCAGTTAAATTGGGGGATAGTCTGTGTTGGTACGTGTGAGAGAGATCCACCTTTCCAAGTTGTTGGGGTTCATCTCATACTTCTGAAGGTTTGAGGGTGCTGCCTGTTCCATACTCCCCCTACTCCTCATCTAGCCTTTTAGGGGTACAAACAATAGTAATTGGGGCCCAGTGTGGTTGTGTACGTGTGATATACATACACTTTTTTTGGATCATATTTTCTATTCCGCTATTTAATCAAAAACCTTTGGGGATCAGTTAAATTGGGGGATAGTCTGTGTTGGTACGTGTGAGAGAGATCCACCTTTCCAAGTTGTTGGGGTTCATCTCATACTTCTGAAGGTTTGAGGGTGCTGCCTGTTCCATACCCCCCCTACTCCTCATCTAGCCTTTTAGGGGTACAAACAATAGTAATTGGGGCCTAGTGTGGTTGTGTACGTGTGATATACATACACTTTTTTTGGATCATATTTTCTATTCCGCTATTTAATCAAAAACCTTTGGGGATCAGTTAAATTGGGGGATAGTCTGTGTTGGTACGTGTGAGAGAGATCCACCTTTCCAAGTTTTTGGGGTTCATCTCATACTTCTGAAGATTTGAGGGTGCTGCCTGTTCCATACTCCTCCTCCTACTGCTCAACCATCCTTTTAGGGGTACAAACAATAGTAGTTGGGGCCTAGTGTGGTGGTGTACGTGCGAGATACATACACTTTCTTTTTGATCATATTTTCTATTCCGCTATTCAATTAAAACCTTTGGGGATCAATTCAATTGCGAGATAGTCTGTGTCGGTACGTGTGAGATCCACCTTTCCAAGTTGTTGGGGTTCATCTCATACTTCTGAAGATTTGAGGGTGCTGCCTGTTCCATACTCCTGCTCCTACTGCTCAACCATCCTTTTAGGGGTACAAACAATAGTAATTGGGGCCTAGTGTGGTTGTGTACGTGCGAGATACATACACTTTTTTTGATCATATTTCCTATTCCGCTATTCAATAAAAACCTTTGAGGATCAATTGAATTGCGGGATAGTCTGTGTCGGTACGTGTGAGATCCACCTTTCCAAGTTTTTGGGGTTCATCTCATACTTCTGAAGATTTGAGGGTGCTGCCTGTTCCATACTCCTCCTCCTACTCCTCATCCATCCTTTTAGGGGTACAAACAATAGTAATTGGGGCCTAGTGTGGTTGTGTACGTGCGAGATACATACACTTTTTTTGATCATATTTCCTATTCCGCTATTCAATAAAAACCTTTGAGGATCAATTGAATTGCGGGATAGTCTGTGTCGGTACGTGTGAGATCCACCTTTCCAAGTTTTTGGGGTTCATCTCATACTTCTGAAGATTTGAGGGTGCTGTCTGTTCCATACTCCTCCTACTCCTCATCCATCCTTTTAGGGGTAGAAACAATAGTAATTGGGGCCTAGTGTGGTTTTGTACGTGCGAGATACATACACTTTTTTGGATCATATTTCCTATTCCGCTATTCAATAAAAACCTTTCTAGGGCAAGATCTTAAATTACAGAAATATGAGGAGACCGTCAAATAAGGGCCGTGGCCTGGGTCGTGGTGCTGCTGGTAGAGCTCCTGTTGCAAGGAGAGGACGTGGTCGATCTGTGCCAGCTACACGCACAAGTGAAACACCTTCCTCAAGTGTTAGTAGGCGACAGAACCTGCATCAGTATTTGGTAGGGCATCAAACGCCCCTAGAAGTGATGAGGCCAGAACAAGTTGAGGCGATAGTAGATTGGTTTGCTGCTGACAGTGCCTCCAGTTCCTTCACATTGTCTCCCACCCAGTCTACTGCAGAAAGGTCAGAGTTGGCACCTGCAGCCAATGTCCAACCGTCTTTCACCTCACCCCCTTGCAAATCAGGCCAGCAGTCTGAGCCCCAAGCCATACAGCAGTCTCTTATTCTTTTTGAGGACTCTGTCAGCAGGGTTTCCCAGGGCCATCCACCTAGCCCTGCCCCAGAAGTGGAAGAGATTGAGTGCAGCGATGCCCAACCACTTATTTCTCAAGATGAGTACATGCAAGGATCATCGCAGCACGTCTCCGATGATGACGAAACGCAGGTGCCAACTGCTGCGGCGTTCAGCATTGTGGAGACCGACAAGGAGGGCAGGGGTGAAGACTGGGTGGAAGATGATGTGGAGGACGATGAGGTCCTCGACCCCACATGGAATGAACGTCATGCAGGTGACCTGAGTAGTTTGGAGGAAGAGGCGGTGGTCGCACAGAGCCACCAGCACAGCAGAAGAGGGAGCAGGGTGCAGAAGCGGAGCGGCCGTGCCCTAGACACTACGCCCGCTACTGCCCAACGCAGCAAGGGAACGAGCGCACCAAAGTCAGCTCAAAGGAGTTCTCTAGCGTGGAAGTTCTTTAGAAAATGTGCTGATGACAGGACACGAGTGGTTTGCACCCTGTGCAATCAGAGCTTGAAGCGAGGCATAAACCTTCTCAACCTGAGCACAACCTGCATGATCAGGCATCTAAGTGCAAAGCACGAGCTGCAGTGGAGTACACACCTTCAAAACCAAGAAACGTCTCTGGCTCATCCTGCTTCCTCTTCTGCTGCAGTCTCGGCCGCTCCAGCCACATCTGTAGTGATACCGGCACCTGCCACCCCGCAAACAGACGATCTGTCAGCAACACCACCACCTGGGTCACCAACAACCATCTCCACAATGTCCCGTGGAAGCGTTCAGCTTTCCATCTCCCAAACACTTGAGAGGAAGAGGAAGTACCCCCCTACCCACCCGCGATCCCTGGCCCTGAATGCCAGCATTTCAAAATTATTGGCCTTTGAAATGCTGTCATTCCGTCTGGTGGAGACGCACAGTTTTAAAAACCTTATGTCGGTGGCTGTCCCACAGTACGTCGTGCCCAGCCGCCACTACTTTTCCAGGCAAGCCATCCCTTCCCTGCACAACCAAGTGGGGGAAAATATCAGGTGTGCACTGCGCAACGCCATCTGTGCCAAGGTCCACCTAACTACGGATACGTGGACCAGTAAGCACGGTCAGGGGCGTTATATCTCCCTAACGGCACACTGGGTAAATGCAGTGGCGGATGGGCCTGAGGCGGATAGCAATTTGGCGCATGTCCTTCCACCACCGAGGATTGCAGGGCGCTTCAGTTTGCCTCCTGTTCCTAACTCCTCCTACTCCGCTTCCTCATCCTCTACCGCCTCCTCATCCGGACAGCGTAACACCTTCACCACCAACTTCAGCACGGCCAGGGGTAAACGACAGCAGGCAGTTTTACAACTTGCCTGTTTGGGGGACAAACCACACACCGCGCAGGAGTTGTGGAGGAGCATGGAACAGCAGACAAATGAGTGGTTGCTGCCAGCGAGCCTCAAGCCCGGCCTGGTGGTGTGCGATAACGGGCGAAATCTCATAGCAGCTCTGGGCCTAGCCGGTTTGACGCACATCCCTTGCCTGGCGCATGTGCTGAATTTGGTGGTGCAGAGGTTCCTTAAAAACTACCCCGATATGTCAGAGCTGCTGCAGAAAGTGCGGGCCGTTTGTGCGCACTTTCGGCGTTCTCACCCTGCTGCTGCTCGCCTGGCAGCGCTGCAGCGTAACTTCGGCCTTCCCGCTCACCGCCTCATATGTGACGTGCCCACAAGGTGGAACTCCACCTTGCACATGCTGGAAAGACTGTGCGAGCAGCAGCAGGCCATAGTGGAGTTTCAGCTGCAGCACGCACGCGTGAGTCGCTCTGCGGAACAGCACCACTTCACCACCAATAACTGGGCCTCCATGCGAGACCTGTGTGCCTTGTTGCGCTGTTTTGAGTACTTCACCAACATGGCCAGTGGCAATGACGCCGTTCTCAGCTTAACTATCCCACTTCTATGCCTCCTTGAAAAAACAATTCGGGCGATGATGGAAGAGGATGTGGCACAGGATGAGGAGGAGGAGGAGGATGAAGAGGTAACATTTCCAAGGCTTTCAGGGCAGTCATTCGCAAGGGGCTCCGAGGGTGGGTTCCTGCACACGCAAACGCCAGGGACGCAATTGTCCAGCAGGGGCACAGTTCTGGAGGATGAGGAGGAGGAGGAGCTGGAGGAGGAGATGGAACCATGTTCACAGCAGGGTGGCACCCAGGCCAGCTCATGGCCATCACTGGTGCGTGGCTGGGGGGATACAGAGGACACGGACGATACACCTCCCACAGAGGACAGCCTTTCGTTGCCTCTGGGCAGCCTGGCACACATGAGCGATTACATGCTGCAGTGTCTCCACAACGACCGCCGAGTTGCCCACATTCTAACTTGTGCTGATTACTGGGTGGCCACGCTGCTGGATCCCCGTTACAAGGACAACGTACCGTCCTTAATTCACTCACTGGAGCGCGATCGCAAGATGCGCGAGTACAAGCGCACGCTGGTAGACGCCATGCTGCTGGCATTCCCATCTGACAGCGGGGCCACAGTGGAAGCACAAGGCAGAGGAGGAGGAGGAGGAGGTCGCCAACGCAACCAGGGCACCGCCAGCACCTCAGAAGGCAGGGTTAGCATGGCCGAAATGTGGAAAAGCTTTGTCAGCACGCCACAACAAACAGCAGCACCAGCAGCTCAGATGGAACGTCTTAGCAGGAGGCAGCATTTTACCAACATGGTGGAGCAGTATGTGTGCACACGCCTACATGTAGTGAATGACGGGTCTGCCCCCTTCAACTTCTGGGTCTCCAAATTGGGCACATGGCCTGAGCTTGCCCTTTACGCCTTGGAGGTGCTGGCGTGCCCTGCAGCCAGTGTATTATCTGAACGGGTATTTAGCACGGCTGGGGGCGTTATAACAGACAAGCGCAGCCGCCTGTCCAGAGACAATGTGGACAAGATCACGTTCATTAAAATGAACCAGGCATGGATCCCACGGGACTTTTCCGTACCTTATGCAGAATAGCAATGGATACCGACCTTACCCACCCATTGTTCCATTTTTGCTCTTTCTCACTCTTTTGGGGTGTACCCTCATTTAAAATTTTTGAAAAGAAGCAGTGTTGGCTACCTCGTCCTCCTCCTCAGGGCCAGATTAATGTAGGGGCTATTGGAGCTGCAGCTCCAGGCCCCTACCTTTTATATAGGCCCCGGGTTGGCCATATTCACTGTTACCGCTCTTCTGTCACTTGTAAACACAGAAGTCTGGCTTCTATGCTCGCTTCCCCAGGCAGCACCCTCAGAACCTCCCCACACAGCGTGAATGCCGGACAAGGAGGGACAGTTGGCGATGCATGGATGTGTTTATGGGCTTCAGAGACAGCATCCCATGTTGAATTAGGCATGCATGGCTGCACCCTTCCTCCTCTGGGTGCATGGCAAGGCACGGCCCTTAAGGCCCTTCAAAATCCTCAGCACCAAGCCCATGATGCTGTTAATCCGGCCCTGGTCCTCCTCCACCGCCGCTTCCACCTACACCGCCCATAGGTGTGCGCAGCCTATTGCATTAAGGTGTGCACCCCAAAGTTGAAATACACATGCATGTGTTTGCCAGCAGGGAGAGTAATGTATCGGGGCCATGTACCTGTAGGCAAGGAGAAATAGAGCAGAGCAGGTCCCAGGGAGATCTTTCCCATCTCCTCACTGGCAATGCTATGTGCCCTAGGTGATTAGGGTGTGCCCAGGCACACCCAGCACACCCTGTGCGCACGCCTATGTCACCGCCACATCCACCACCACCTCAACCTCCCTCCTACTCCATATGGGCCTCGTCCTTCAGAGATGAAGAAGAACATTGTTTTATTTTTCTGTTTTTTTTTGTTGTTTTAAGTTATTTCCCTATCCACATTTGTTTGCAGAGCACTTGCCATGCTCTTAATTACGTTTTGCTGCCATTTGCAGCACTCTAGCCCTTTCCTTTGGTGTTTTAGAGCCATTTTAGTGCCTTAAAGTTCGGGTCCCCATTGACTTCAATGGGGTTCGGTGTCCGGGAAAAGTTCGGTAAAAGTCCGGGACACGGACCCGGACTTTTTTTTAAAGTTCGGCCGAACCCGTCGAACACGGACATCTAGGTGTCCGCTCAACCCTAGTCATATGTTGTTGTGCTGTTTTTGGTTCTAGATCGTTATAGGAATATACCATAAAAATATTTTTTTTAACTACACAATTTAGGCTCTTCTATTCTTTCTTGCAATTTATTTTTGTCCACTGAATCCTGATGCTTAAAAGGAATTGATATGTTGTTTTACTTGTGGGCCCAGAGCACCCCTCATTTTTTTCCCCATACAGAACACACACACCAATATGAATCTAATGTTTTGCTGTGTCTTCTAAAGCTGGACACACACTAAACAATTTTCTTTGGGTTATTTCCTTTATATTTACCAAAACCATATAATATGAGGTCAGCCCTAAACACTTTCAATTTGTATGCAGTCAGGCAGGCCCTTCCACTACATAGTTGAAGGTAAATCTAAAGGTAATCTAACAACAAGAGTTGTATAGTGTGTATCCAGCTTTAGCGTTTATTTATACAGAAAGGATTTTGTAATTTTTTTTCTTTCAATTGAAAAGAATGAGCTCAAATATTCTGAACCAATCTTTTCGATTTTTGTAATAAAACAGTTACTGTTGATTCTTTTGGATATATATAAAAACAATAAAAAATAAAAAATTTAAGATAGAACATGACCTTTTTCTTTAGTGAATCAAAAATCCCCATAAGCTTAATCAAAGTTATCATTTTAAACCAATGTTGTAGACATAATAAAATATGATTTGTTATAGCGTTAATTTTGTCTCATGGTTCCTGGCTTAGAAACGTAAACATATTTATTTTATTTCTTTTCTGCCTGACTATGCAGCTCTGACCACCTCTGTCTGCTGTTTCCAAGTGAAATGAGTTTGCAGTTTGGTGCTTTTTATAGGGACTGTGCTAATTATGTAGATTGTGAATGTCTGAGATTAGTTAATTGCTTAAGGTGTGTCCTTTGCTTCTGAAGTATGTGTGCTTGTCTCATGTTTTGCTAGGTAAGCTATTAATTTGTTAAGCTTCGTAAAAATACAAGCATTCGACATCCACACGATTGTCAGAGGAAAAGGGGTTATATGAGCACAAGTAAAATGAGGAAAGCAATGGAGATGTTAATTAAGCTTAGAGATCAACACAAATTCATAATTATCTAACATGATTTTTCTTTGAATAAACACAGCTTTGCCTGAGCTTGTTTCAAAAGAAAGCAGCAACCTTTCCTCTGTGTGGGGGCGATGCAAAATAGTTTCTCTGCTCTGCGTCTGCAATGCGATTAAATCTCCACATGGTATTCAAACGTGTGTGGGCAACCACGTGGTTTGACAGGAGCAAAGAATATTTTTCAGATTGCATAGCTTTTTCTTTTTATGACTCACTAAAGTTGTTTGATAAACATGTTTGGTATCACTATTAGGTATCTACACAGCTTTAAGCATTCCCTGTTGCACATTTAGCATCCCTCCCATTGTTGTAAAACTGTGTCACCAGAACAGGAAGTATGGAAAAACCTTGCTAATGGAGTCCTGGAATGCATTTCAAATAGAAGTATAAAATGTGCAGCAGAGAGGGATAAACATACAATATTCTTGTTCAATTTCCTTTGGAATTACCTTCAACTATGCAGTACAAGAGCCTGCCTGATTGCATACAAATTAAAAGTGTTTAGGTTTGACCTCATTACATGGTTTTGTTAAATCTAAAGGAAAATTGTATAATGTATGGCCACCTTAAAAATTTGCCCTCACTTTATATTTGATTAAAAATATATGTCACCAAAACAGGAAGCCAAGGGGAATCATACAGCAGTCGAAAATAAAAGGGGTTGTAAGTGTAAAGCTGGATACACACTATACAACTTTTGTTGTCAGATTTCCTTTAGATTTACCTTTTCAATGTAGTGCAAGTGCCTGCCTGACTGCATACAAATTGAAAGTGTTTAGGTTTGACCTCATAGTATATGGTTTTGGTAAGTCTGAAGGAAAACCTCTAAAGAAAATTGTATAGTGTGTATGGCCCATTAGCCACTTCACCCCCTCCAAAATAAAATAAAGAAGATTGGAATTAGGATACACTTTTAATCAAAAATCATTCAGCAAAGACCAGGTCTTTTCATACAGCTTGAAGGTACAGTACGTTTTTCAAGAACAAATTCATTCAATAACTTGCTTAGGAAATGGTTACCAAGCAGTACAGTGTAATCTGTTGAATGTAACAAAACAAAAACATGATTTGCGTTAATACTTAATTTCCCAAAACGCTGGTAAAAGCAGCTGTAAAAATGCCCTGTGTGCATGAGGCCATAAAGTTGAAAGCATTAAATTGTTTGGGAAATGCAAATACTTGCTATAATTTAACAAATCAACTATTTACATTGCAATCTCGTATCTCCCACCCCTTCATTCCTCAGTTTCTGCTTGTTCCCCTTGTGTAGCAAAACATTTGTTGCGTTGCTCACCTGCAGCTGCAGTGTCCCCCTGGGGGGTAGAGTTGCAAAGCCAAGGAGGGCTGCACTCATGTGAGGCTTGGTCCACTGTGCATGGGGATTGCTTGCTCGGAGTCTCCCCAGGCACAGGGAAAGTGTGTCCGAGTACTCCAGGTGATCAAGCTGAGCTGGGAGGAGGCTGGTGTTTAGCGAGCGGGATCGGTGAAGGGGGCAGAGTGCAGGTGCGGAAGTGAGGCGCCATCCAAGCCTCATTCTTGCTGCTGTATTTGGCATCACTTCCGACAGTGGGGCCAGCCTTTTTAAAGATGGTGGTGCCCAGCAGCAATGAAGGCAGCTGCCTAGGAGGAGACCGGTCATCCTTCTTGGAAGTGGGGGCTAGACTGCCTGATGCTACAGACAGCCAGCCGAGGAGCAACATATGCTGGTTCTCTTCCAGAATGTTTAGAAAGGACAAACTGCCTGTGGCTGAAGAAAATTAGAAGACTACGGGGGTGAGTCTTACCGACCCACCCACACCCCTGCAGATGGAACATGGGGCACTAGGTGTTGTCAGAAAATACTGACATGAGGTTTTGTTTAATGCTATATATAGTAATTGCCATGCTAATTAATATCAAACATATAAACTTAAAATATATATATATAGCCCCCTCCTATCAGGTGCTAGATAGACAGAATACTTTTTGGCTCCGTCTGCTTAACAGCAGAGCAGCAGGCAAATCTATGTGCTCCCAGCTTTACAGTGAGCAGGATCTGTTAGTTAGGCCTGTTTCATGTGTCCATGTGTGATTAATCTGGGCTGAGGGAGTGTCCCCACTGTGTCCAATGTCGAGGCCTGTTGGAAAGTGGAGAAAACCCAGCCAGTGACACACAGGCTTTTGTAGCTGTCTCAGTGTGTTGGCACAAACAAGTAGTGCATCCTGGGATATGCTATAAAAGCCAAGGGCACATGTGGCAGGGGGTCTTTGGGTGGGAAGCCAAGTCCCAGAAAGAAGGTGATGGCTGTCTCCTCTTCTGAAGCTGTGGAAGGTGGTCACAGGCAGTCGGCCTGGTGAACCACAAAATGTGGCTGAACCCAGAGGTCCAGTGGAGGCTGACTGGTGGAGTTTGGAGGCAACGAGAACTCTGGAAAAACAGTGTCCATGAGTACAGAGGAACTTGCCTAGGGGTCTGCCAGGAAAGGGACCACTCCAGAGGCTAGAGTCAGTGGACGGGTGTCAGCACACAGGCAGTGAGAGTTAGCTGTCCTCAAGACTGTGAATAGTTAATAGTTGGAGTATCCCACTCATCCCTTCTCCTATCCAAGTTCTCAATAAAAACACAAAATCAACATCCCTTGGATTCATTAATAACTGAGCCAAGAACTTTCATTGCTGTTTATCTGCTGTCAGTTGCTAAGGGTAACCCAGGGGAATCCAGAAAGTGTAATTCTCAGCAGTCCTCTAGGGGGCAGTGCTATATATATATATATATATATATATATATATATATATATATATCTCCATTAGTGTAACATAAAAAGTGACTGTGAAAGTTCCTCTGTGACTAAAATCTGTCGGTACTTTGATGTTAAATATCGGGTTTATAGCAGCAGATAGCGGGTGGTCCACTTTAGCATAAGGATGGTCCCAGCGGTGGATTTGCCGCTTCCCTGTCATTTTCCCTGCTTACCGGACTCGCCGGCAGAGGGGAAAACGATCCGGTCTGCTGTCCCTCCAGGCAGGAAGTCAAATGAGGGCAAGATGGGCCTAACTCGACTCTATGACCGTGGAGGACTGGAGCAACGTCATACATTGCTTCCTAGCAATGGATTAAAAGAGCCCTGGGAATCTAGAAAGTGTAATTCTCAGCAGTCCTCTAGGGGGCAGTGCTACATTTGGGGGCTCGTCCGGGATATCGCCCTGGGTTACCGGAATGGTTGCTAACAGCAACAACAGAAGATTTCTGAAAATGTCATTTTTCTCTCAAGAAATGTGTTCTGATGCTCAGGTGGAGTGTGAGGCCTGCTCTATGGGAGATAGGGAGAGTGGGATGAAGAATCAAATTCACAGTGATGGTTGCTAACGGCAACAAAAGAACCTTTGTCGGGACTGTAAATTGTCTGCCCAAGTAATTTGCTGGAGAATGGGGGAGTTGCATCTTGCTGTAAAAATGGACTGTGTCTGCTTAACTGTAGATGGTGCAAGTGTGGACAGAAAAAATGGCGGCCCCGGTTTACCATCCCCAGTTGGGGGATGGTAAATTGAGATGTTTGAGCAGCCTTTTTACATCCTCTCAAATACAGCTGAAAATACAGTGGCCAGGGGAGTATGTTGTACATGTAGCAGCTGCAATGCTTTGATTTGCAGCCACAGCAGGAATTTCACCCATGTAGCGCAGGGAGGGCACCATCACCCCTAGAATGCACCCCATTCAAGTGAATGGGGCTGTGCTCCAAACAAAGTTCAACCTTGCAGAATAAATGTGTTTGGGGCGCAGTAGTTCAGCATTTAGGTGGGTAAAAAAAGTGACTGACACACCCTAAACTCATGGTTGCTCAAAGCTGCATGGTCATAAAACACCTCCCCACCACTTGTCAAATGCTATCTGAAGAGCAAGCTGAACACGGAAAGTTAATCCGAGACCAAAGCAAGTGTAAATCAGGCATAAAGCAGAACAACATTATAAAAAAAAAAATACCCTTGTTCAAATGATTCCCTCACACTAAAAATTGTTAAATGTTAATTGATGTCAAGAGTACCCTAAAACATATTTTTACTCTTAATGGTGTGTTAATCTGTAACCCTTGCAAGAAATGACTACAAATGTAAGTTTAAAAAATGGGGAGGCGGTTTATCTGGACAATGTGAACTGCTTGCTACGCCGTATTGATGGTGTAAATTTGCCAATACATCTTTCGCCAGGCATTTTCATGCCAAAGAGTACACCCAACAGCACTATTATATAAAAGGTCTGTAGTTTGTTTCTTTAAATCTTTTTGTCCTCTGGTTAAAAGGCAGGTTCACACTACAAAAATGCGTTCCAGATGCGTTTTTGCTTAAAGTTCCTGTGAAGAGAAGTGTCGACCAAGCAAAGCTACTAAATAGCAAAGAGGGTCAGCTAGGTCAGAGTGATGGAGGCACAGCTGGGGCCCTAGTACAGACAAGGATGGCAGATGCGTGCAGATTGAAGGGCACGGTCCGCTTTACAGTAACTTCCATGCAGGCTGAGCTGAGATGGAGCGGCATTGGAGGGGTTACTGTACCGCGTTGGAAAGCGCGCGCTGGAGAGATCTGCCTAGCAGGAGGAGCCAACGCCAATCTGGAGTCGTGGACGGAGACGCCGCTCATGCCCAACAAATCCAAAGAGGGGAAGAGAGTCTATAAATTACTTCTACTTTCGGGTGGGAGACACGTGTGTAGAGGAGCAAGATGGCCAGTACCGGAGTGAGCCAGAGTGCAGAGGCTGTTTCACGTACTGGCGGAGGAAACGCCAGTACTGCACAGGTCACAAATTCTATGGAAGATTCACAGGAAGACACCTCAGCAATTAGAGGGAAAGGAAAAAAAGAAAAGCAAAGTTTTTACCAGAAGCACTAAATTCTCGATGGAAGAAAATGTTATTCCAGTCGAAAAAGTTGTGGAGAAGTGGGAAAGATTATTTGGCAATCTATCTCGCAATTTAGCTTTCTCTGCTAAGGCTACCATCTGGGAGGAGGTGGTCCACGCTGTAAATTAAGAGTGGCAGAGCAAAATATAGATGCATGTAAAAGACGCATCACTGATGTAAAGAGTTAGCTGGCCAAACTTGCCAAACATAGAAGAGCAACAGGAGGTGGTCCGCCTCTTGAGATTGAGTTCTTAGAATATGAAGAAAAGATGAGGGACTGCATAGGATTGGATGTTGTTGAAGGTGTGGCCGGAGATAATGATACTGATTTAAATCGTAAGTAATATTTTTTTTTTCTATTAAAGCTTTCAAATAAGCAATCAAATTACAGACTAATATATTTTTCGAATTCCTTCTTTTTCAGCATTAATTGAACAGGTGTCTGCTGCTACGTACTCAAGACCATAGACACCAGCAAACCTTGAGTAGGGGTCATCCACTTTCTCAACCATTGACACCAGCAAATTTGGAGAGAAGGCATCTCTGTGAAGAAACAATGTTAATGTTTGAGGATGAAGGTAATAATGGTTATACCTTTCCCATTACATCACAAGGGTGATGTACACTTAACCACTTTAGGACCGGAGGATTTTCCTGCTTAATGACCAGGCCACTTTTTGCAACTTGGCACTGCTCGAATTTAACTGACAATTGCGCAGTCATGCAACGCCTTACCCAAAATAAATTTACGTTCTTTTTTCCCCAGAAACAGAGCTTTCTTTTGGTGGTATTTGATCACCTCTGCGCTTTTCATTTTTTGCGATATTAATAAAATAAATTAATAAATAAAAAAAATTTACATTTTCTACTTTGACAGTTAAAAAATATCCAATATATTCAATTTTTGTCATATATTTAGGCCAAAATGTATTTAGCTAGATGTCTTTGAGAAAATTATTAATAATTATTATTATTATTAGTATTTTTAACCACTTTAAGACCGGAAGATTTTACCCCATTCCTGACCAGGCTATATTTTGCGATTCGGCACTGCGTTACTTTAACGGACAATTGCATGGTCGTGCGACACTGTACCCAAATTACATTTATGTCCTTTTTTCCCCACAAATGGAGCTTTCTTTTGGTGGTATTTGATCACCTGTGCGATTTTTATTTTTGGAAAAAAAGAACGACAATTTTGAAAAAAAAAACAATATTTTTCACATTCTGATATATAACATTCCCCCCAAAAATTTACAAATCAAAATTTTTTAACATTTTAGGCCAATTTGTTTTCTGTTACATATTTTTGGTAAAATAAATCACAATAAGCGTATTTTGATTGGTTTGCGCAAAAGTTATTGCGTTTACTAACTACGGGAAAGATTTGTCATTTTTATTTATTTTTTTTACTAGTAATGGCTGCGATCTGCGATTTTTTTTTTTTTTTTTTTTGCGGGACTGCGACATTGCAGCGGACAGATCGGACCCCTAACTGACATTTTTGGGGGGACCAGTGACATTACTACAGTAATCAGTGCTATAAATGTGCACTGTTACTGTAATAATGACACTGGCAGGGAAGGGGTTAACACTGTTGGTGATCAAGGGGTTAAATGTATGCCTCATGCTTACTGACATGTGTGGGGGGAGGGGATTGTGTGACACAGATCGCACATTCAGCGTTCAGCTATGCTGAATCCTGTAATCTGTCAATGCCTGTCACAGAGGAGATCCTCACTCTGTCCCAGGCGATCGGGGAAGAGCGGCGGTGATCACCACCTCTCCTCCCCTGGCCCCACTCCCGCTGTGTCCAAATACAGCGGGAGCGAGTCTCCGGCGGCGCGCGCACGCCCCCGAGAGGGGGCGGAATCCAGCGACGTAAGTCTATGTCGCTGGATCCAGGAGAGCCACTCTGCCGCAGTAGTCTCCATGTGAGTGGTCGGCAAATGGTTAAGAGTTGGTTCACACATATGCGATGACAGACATTGCATGTGATTCGGAGCGCACTGCTCTGCAAATCACATGCAATGTCTGTGCGATGCAAATTCAACCATACAGATTGTATGGCTGAATTCACATCGTATTCAGACCAAACTCACACAGGACCCTTTTTTGGGTCTGCACCAGAATCCAAACGCATTGGTGTTCACACCTATGTGATCTGATTCATGTCCAAACTGACAGTTCGCACTGCGATATGCAAACTGATCTGGGGTTGTCGTTAACTTTGTATTGACACCCCCAGCGATTTGTATATGGCAGTGTGAACTGCCTGCGAGTTGAGTGTGATGCAGGGACCCACAATGGATTTTTGCAGGGTTCCCACATTGCATATGTGTGAACTAGGACTTAAGGCCTCATCCACATGGCTGCAAAGGACTGTACATCACCAGTAAGCAGCCTATTACTTCAGTTGGGGTCAAGCCAGCTGTGGCTAGACATGACTGGTAAGCCAGAACAAATCAATTAGAGGTTGACAGGTGTAAAACCTGCTTGCACACAATCACACATGGTTACATGCAGGTAACGAAAGATGATCGACTTTGGATGTTGGATGCAAACACTTTGGATGCAAACACTTTTCATTCAGAGTTGCTAATGTGCACCTAACTGCATGTAACCATGTATGATGGCATGCAAACCGCTCTGACTCCTGTCAGCATGTTATTGGTTTGTATAGGCTTCCTGTCCGTGGCTGATTGCAAATGACTGTGATGCCCATATCAGTAATATGCTGCTTAAAAGGTGATGTACTTCCTTCTGCATCCATATAAACACACCAATTCAGTCACTATAAGGATATTTTCCCACTAGCATCTGGCTGGACTCACAAGACATTACTACAACCATGTCTTGATCCTACCCTCTCTGACTGAGTGACAGCTGGCTGTGCCTCTCAGTGGGCTGCTGAGAGCAACAGCCAGGCAGGTAAGGCCCTTTTCACACGGGCTCTCCGATCCAGTCCGCCTGTCAGTTTTCAGGCAAACCTGATGGGATGCTCCATGCATCCCTATGGAGCAGCGGATGTCAGCGGAGACATCTCTGCTGACAGCCACTGCTATCCGATCCGATCTGTGAAATCCGGACGGATGTCTGGAGGATCAGATCAGATGAAAACAGACAAGTGGTCCGTTATCAGATCTCCTGTAGAGGAGAGCGGGGATCTGACAGCTCTGTCTGTGCACACAGAGTGAGGACGGAGCTGTCATCCGCCTGCTCAGCGGGGATCGGAGGATCGATCCTCGCTGAGCAAAACGGAGTCCGTCGGGCGCATCGCCCATGTGAAAGGGGCCTAACTTCCTTGTATGTTGCTCAATAGGCAATGGTAAAGCAATACTGCTCTCTGAGTGGGTTTATGGGCATGCCTGCCTGATCTGTAACGAAATGTGGGAATGGGGGGAGCTTGAACAGGTGCAGTATACCTAAAAAAAAAAAAAAAAAAAAAAAAAAAAGGTAATCGCCATTTTTTTTTTTTTTTTTTTTTTTTTTAGACATTTCTGAAAGTGCCCTTTCACCACTGCAGCTGGATGAAATAATGCGTGAGACTAATCCATGTAAGTAGATATTAACTCTTATCATTTTTTTGTAAATAAGGTATGTAACTTAAGACATATGCTGTAATTGAAATTACATAACACCTATGTATTAATTTTTATTTCTGTATCACAGCCCATCCTATGTTACAAAGAACAGAGAAACAGGAAGAGGCTGGTCAATCAGGAGCTATTGAAAGTGAGTGAATGAGTTTCACTAAAGACCTATGAGACCTACCTGTCAGCTGCCAAGCGCCAGACTTGCTAGCCTAGCCATACAATAATCATGTTTTGTTTAACCAGAGGGTTGAATGAAAAGAAATGACCCGATTCCTCCATCCACACATTCGATATGGATGGGGAAATCCTTCTCGCTGTGCTTTTGTGTTCTGACACCTAGGAGACTGCCCCTCCTTCAGAATACACTGATTAGTACTGCAAGCTATAGCCGGCAGCACTGACTGATGGTGAAAAACCAAACTGGTGGCTGGTGTACAGAAGTTGATAGGTAGATTGATTTCTCTGCAACCAGCCTACCCATACATGGATTGAAATTAAGCTGATCTCTGCTGAGCCCGCCAAATTTCACCAGAGTAATGTATGGCCAGCCTTGGATTAGAACATTTTAAACATAATTTTTCTCCTATATTTGTATCTTGTAGACCCTGAGGAACAGTACATAGTGCTGGGGCCAATACCTCAAATACCTACAGGCGATCAGCCTCATGAAGAAGGCAATGCTCCACATCTTCTACAAACAAGATTAGCAGAGGCAACCAGCTGCTCCAATCAAATGCAGGAAAATCTGCTCGAATTAGTGGACACATTTGAGAGACATTTGGAGGGGTCAACACAACGCAGGGATGCTGTTGCAGAAAACATTGTTCATGAAATGCTTCAAAGCAACCACAATTTGCAACAAACAGCAGTCAACTTGGATGAACAAGCAGCTGAGCAAAGACATTTTAATGGCCAAGTTCTTGAGGAACAGAGAAAATGTCCATAATCAGTTCCTTGAAGAGCAAAGAAAAATATATATATAGCCTTGCTTGTCTTGATGGGGAATGCTATTCTGCTAGGTTTTGGATGCCCTAATATACCACCAAATGTGCCTGATGTTCAGTAACTGATGCTTTTGTAGCACCCTTCAAGGTAGGTGCTAGATAAATTATAGTGAGACCTTGCCTGCTTAACAGCAGGGCCATATTGTTCAGCTAGGCTGACATGTGCTCCCAGGTGTGCCTGTTGTGCTGGGGAGTCTCCCCACTGTATCCCAATGAGGGCTCTCATTGGGCAGTGGATGAAACCTGGCCAATAGCACACCAGGGCTTGTATCCATCCTAGAAGGGCAGATTCTACCGCACAGCATTCTGGGAGGGGGTATAAGTCTGTGAGGCGTGCAAGTCAGATTGTCTTTGGCGGGAAGCAGAGTCCCAGAAGGGAGGTGATGGCTGTCTCTCCTCTATTCAGGAAGAACTGGGTGTCCCAGGCGGCTTGCTTGAGTGGATACAGGGCTGACCTGCAGAGAAGGATCCAGGTGTGCTGAGGACCAGCGGAGCGTTGGGTCAAGTTTCAGGAAAGCATTCTGAGTCTTGAGTACTGCAAACTGCCCCTAAGGGTTTGCCTAGCAGAGGGGACCACTCCAGAGATGGTCAGAGGGATCCAGGAGCTAGCTAGCCGGGCAGAAGTGACAGTAAAGGGGGTACCCTGAAGAGTAAAGGGGGTGCCAGCGGTCGGGCTCTGAAGTGTAAAGTGTTGCAGCATTATTGCTAGTGGCTACCTCAGTCAGAGAAGACCTACAGGGAGCAGTGCATAGAACTTTTGAGCTGTGAGGAAGCATCAGAAGTCAAGTTTCAGTTCACAGACAGCAAGTCAAGTTTACAAGCGCCAGTAAGCGTTGTTCGGCATTCAGCTGGCGCCAAGACAGCGCTAGGCAGCATTTTTTCTCAAGTGTCCCAATTCTGTAATTCGTTGAGCCAGAGGAGTATCCCACTCATTCCCTGCTCCCATCAAAGTTCCTACAATAAAACTAAAAACCAAAGATAGCGGACTGTTCATTGGCTCAGATCTCACACTAGGGCAACAAGCCTAAATGTGCTGTTGGTGGTAATGGTAACCATGGCAGACCCACATCAGGCCCAATGCCTGGAAATATTGCTACACTTTTTTTGGGGGTTTTGTTTTTGTAGCTCAAATGTTTTTTCATTGCAAAAACTTTACGTTTTTTTTTTAAAGTTGTCTTTCCCATGTTTTTTGAGTATTGTCATTTTGTTAGTTTTCTTGTTGCCATTGAAACCAAACATTTGAGGCTGTTCTTTTTTATGGCCATGAGCAAATTTCTTTGCTGATACTACTGGTTAATGTTCTGTACTGGTTTGGGCTGACCAACCTATATACACTAAATAATAAAATATTATTCTCCACCCAACAAAATTATTGTAAATGTGTATGTCTCCAATATTTTGATGATAATCAATTAAAGGAGAAGTTTGGGATTATTAAAATGCTGAAGCTGTCCCTTGTCAGAGAACTGAGTGATTACATGACTGCTGATCAGGGAGTTCTTGGTCAGCTCAGAGCAGAGAGCAGTGACTGTCAGTCACTAGCAGCCCCTGTCGGGGCTAGACAGGGGGCAGGCACAGCTTGCTCTCGCTCTCAGCCCGCACCGAGGTGAAGCCAGCTGTCAATCAGGCAGCTTGTCGGTATCCTTCCATAGCTTTGTGCCATCAGCAAATAGCGGGCAATAGCCAACTCTGAGTCACAGGAGGGCAAAGATTTAAATACACAGATTTCAGATTTAAATATACAGTTAGACAGTGAATAAGTGTTAGACTAGTATGCAGGTGAGTGTAAATAAATTACTGTCACATTTGTTAAAATATCACTACCCTCATTGAAGTAAAGCATAAGTGAATATCAAAGATGGTTTACAGAAGACTAATTTATTGGTAACAACAAAAAAACATGGTATATGTCTTCTGAACTTATTTTAAGTTTTATGATGATATGTTATTTGACTGATAACACAATAATTAGCAGGACAAACAGCTCTTCTTGGTATGTTTCATGGTGCCATAGGAGGAACAACAACAATTAACCTATTACTTAATTTAAAATAAATTACTAAGACTCACAGACTTGCATTGTGGTAACAAATGGCCGAGGCCATTTATTTTTACATTTTTTCACAAAAAATTTAAACATAGTTCAGCCCTAGAGCTCGAACTATTAACACATACTTAACTCAATACGTAACTTAGCCCTAAAGCCCAAGTTACCCATTACTTGTTTAATAAATTAAACACAAACAACCCACAAGCCTTGCTCCACCACTCAAGAGCAAGGCACCACCACCACGCCATCGGCCTGTTCAATGCAAGTCTGTATGTCAAGATTAAAGATGTAATTTGCAACATCTGTAAGATGCACCCCATCCGGCCTATAAAAACCAATTAAACCTCCCTCCAAGTCTATATGGCGAAATTAAAAAACACCCATAAAAGGAATACATTTAGAAATAGCCCTATTAATTATTTTCCTCTTTTTGTCTAAAAATGTGAAGGCACCAGACAACCAAACTAATCTTGGGAGTACTTCAGAAAAAACAAAGAGGCAATTAACATACAATGACTTAAAAAATAACAAATCAGATTTCATATGCAATAAAAGGTCAATAACTTTCCTAGAACTAAGGTCATTGCCCCCCAAATGAATGATAACGATATCCGGCGGCGGCCAGCAATGACTCAGATCAAGGAATGTAGACATCAAATCTTCCCATTTCATGCCCCTCTTGCTATACCAAAATGTCTGAATCCTAGAGTGGGAGAGTCCTAAATTAGTTCCTTAGATTCGCTCTCCTGTGGGCCCAGAAAGCGTAAGAGTGCCCAATTATCCATACAATTTTAGACAAATCTGAAATTAAATATAAAGATTAGGTCTTATGTAAGATCTAAAAGCAGAAGAACGCCACCTACCAAGAGTTTTAATATAAGATTCTGAAAAACCCAACGCAGCCGCACTAGTGGCTGCTCCCATTCTAAACGAATGTGATGAAATAGGCAAATGTCCCAAACCCAAATGATTCAAACATTTTTTTTAAAACAGCCCTGAATTGGAAAGAATTCAAGGGGGACCCATCAATGTGGACAAAAAATTGTAAAAAAAGGCAATGGCCTGATATGCAAATAAGCAATTGCCAAAGTCACAGGGCATACACCCCAAATGTATCCACTGGCCAACTCCCCTCTGGTCAGTCTTGGATTTACGCAGGAAAATACGCATTCTGGCACATAGACACATCACCGAAACTAAGACCTTTTTGAGCACTAGAGTTACTAGCCAACAGCTCTGAAATACGAAATGCGCCAAAATAGCACACAGAGAAAGCACAAGTAAACAAACGAGCCTCATATATAGACACACAGATGGCCTGTACATAAATCCTGTAAAAGGGAGAGAGACACTGCAAATCTGCCATCCACCCGTGAGTGGTCCTGCCTATATCCTTTCAGTGCAGATTTAACACTAAAAAATTGAAGACAGGAAGGACCTCCATTAAGCTTAGCGAAAAAAGAAATACCAGCTAACACTTTCACAACATGTGAATAAGAATAATGATATGCAAACAAATCATTCAAAAATTCCAAAATGTGAGGAGCAGAAAGGAAAATTGGGTGAAAACCCTTAACACGTGCAAAAGAATTCCACAATGACCACGCAGAGCAGTAAAATTTCCATGTAGAAGGTGCAAGAGAATTTCTAATGGACACATCCACCGCAGTCATATCAAATCCCATAGATGAGGTGGGCAAGGGAGGCCGGAAAGGTCTGCTCCTGGAGCCAGACTGCGAAAACGCTCCATCTGCATGCGAGATAAAGAATCCGCAATTCCATTAGACACACCTGGAACAAATTTAGCTTTAACCCAAACATTATACTTCAAACATAAAAGTACTAAATGCCTAAGTAACGAAATAACAGGTAATGAGCGTGAAGAAAGACAATTTATTGCAAATACAACACCCTTATTGTCAGAATGCAATAAAATGGGACTGTAGACAGAACCCATCAGAAGAAAAAACATATATCTATATATAAATAAGAAAAATAAATAAAAGAGACCAGACTTAGAATATGGATTGAAAATTGGCCACGGCCCTTTATTGATATAACCATTAAAATTTGTATATATATTATACACAAACCTATATATATTTTATAACATATATAATATTAATAAACTATCTTTATATTAACTCAGCATTGATTGCTCAAGTTAATTAACATAAAATACAATATCCACAACCACAATAAATATCATCAACTCAGTTATAACCACTCAAGTTGACATCAAAGTATCAAGTACAAAGACATCCAAAAAAGGACCGTGACATAGGGTAAACATAGGGGTGGGGAGGGCGGGACAACTTTCCTCTTCTGTCCCCGCCGTTAGATTAACTGCTGACGCAGTTATTACTTAGATAAGATCAAACCACAATGCATAACCGTTAATTACAGTTGATTTTAAAGTGGACCAATCAAATTCAAATATGCAAATGAGCATAAATACCAACTTATTATGTATTGATTGGTCTGTCACAATCCCATAGGTGTTGGTGGAGCAATGAATGCCCCCCCAAACCTTCATGGGACTGTAGACAGAACCCATCAGAAGAAAAAACATATATCTATATATAAATAAGAAAAATAAATAAAAGAGACCAGACTTAGAATATGGATTGAAAATTGGCCACGGCCCTTTATTGATATAACCATTAAAATTTGTATATATATTATACACAAACCTATATATATTTTATAACATATATAATATTAATAAACTATCTTTATATTAACTCAGCATTGATTGCTCAAGTTAATTAACATAAAATACAATATCCACCAGCCAGGCTCAAACAACAAGAGCCTGGCACCCCACCAACCTAACCGTGGCCATTTCAATACTATTCTGAAGCCCCAAATTAAAAATATCTAAAGCAATATTCGACAAATGAACATCGTCTGGACGATAGAAACCAGGCAAGTAACCTTCTAAGTCCACGTGTCTATACGAATAACCATTAATCGAAGGCAAAAATTTTTCCAAATATCTATTAATACGTTTACGGATATTTTTACAAAATTTAAGCTCAGGAATTAAATGCCAACTGAGTCTGGGGACAATTTCCGAAAAAATTAAAACCGAATGTGGAAATAACAAATGTAGCCTCAAAAATTGCAATCTAAGGGCAGAAATGATATCCAAAGTCGTACTAGACCCAATATCATTACCGCCTAAATGCAAAATAATAATAGAAGGGGATGGCCAATGAGACATTAAAAAAGGCAAAGAATCATTCAAATCAACACATAACATACCCCTCCTACCCAACCACCAAACTTGAAAGTCATCCATATCCAGACCAAGGTTCGAACCATAGCATCTCAGAGCTGCCCTACGAGAGGCCCAGAATATGAAGGAATGACCGAGAATCCAAATATGTTTCCGACCACCTGCAAGTTAAATGATAAAATTAGGCCTCACATAATTCCGAAAACAGTTCGAATCCCACCTCCCAATACGTTTAATAATTGGATCAGGGAAACCCAATAATGCAGCTTCGGTGGCAGCACCGATACGGAAGGAGTGAGATGTAATGCGAAGATGTTGAAGATTCGCATGTGCCAAACAACGTTTCAAAACCGAATTAAATTGGTAAATGGTAAGAGGAAGACCCGACATATGAAGCAGCAACAAAGAGCCAGCAGGGCGTACTTTTAAATACTCGGACAGAAGAGAAACAATGCAAACCAAAGAACCATGCAAAGGACGAAGCGTGATCCAGCGGCCACGTCCAATTTGATCTGTCTTGCTGCGTTTTAAATAAATCTGTATAAAATCAAGTCTAAATATTAAGTCCGTGAACATCAAACCATATATACATGAAGAATTTTTTGGCAATACTTCAGATATCCGAAAAGCGCCAAAAAAACAAAGGCTAAATGCCACCTTAAATAGCAAAGCCTCAAAAGGCGAAAAGCAAACAGAATCTGTAGCCTTGCAAATGATCAACAATATGGAAGAAGATATGGGAAACCTAGAATCCGGTGTAACAAATTCTCTTCTGTATCCCTTCAACGCCTGTTGGACTGGAAAGAAGGACATACATGAAGGCATACCTGATAATTTAAAGAAAAAGGAAATACCACTAAGCATTTTTTGTATATGTGAATAAGAATATTCCTTAGACATCAGAAAATTAAGAAATTCTAGAACGAGGTCCTCCAAAGAAATCCCCGGATTATTTCCCAGAGAATTTATATAACCGTCCCACATACGCCACGCGGCTAAATAGTGCGCCCACGTGGAGGGGGCTAATGAATTACGAACAGCTTGATGCACCGGAGTCAAAGCAGATCCCACAAATGCTGAGGGCATAAACTGCCTCGAACGTCTGCATATGGAACTAATTCCCGAAACCGGTCTAGCTGTAGGCGAGAGAGAGAGTCAGCGATTAAATTTGACTTACCCGGTACATATTTCGCCTTAATCCAAACATTCAGTTCTAAACACATAAAAACCAATTGACGCAATACAGTTAATACGGGCAAAGATTTAGAAGTCAAACAATTGATGGCATAGACAACACCCATATTATCTGAATGAAACAACAAATTACGATTACGGAAATTAGAACCCCACAACTCCAAGGAAACCAGTAATGGAAAAATTTCAAAGAAAACTATATTCTTAGTTAAACCAGACAACTTCCAAGGTTCAGGCCACAAGCCCACCGACCAGTGGCCTTGCCAGAAAGCCCCATACCCAATGGAACCTGAAGCATCGGTATATAAATCCAAGGCAGACAAGGTGCAAAAAGGCTGTCTCCATAAACAACACCCATTATAATTTATTAAAAACTTTTTCCACACAAGCAAATCATCATGTAAACTGCGAGTGAGGCGAATAAAATGAAAGGGGGATGAAACACCAGCAATAGCTTTATATAAACGTCTCGAAAAAATTCTACCAATGGGAATAACCCGGGACGCGAAGGCTAATAAACCCAAAACTGACTGCAAAGTCCTCAAAGTGACTTTTTGTTTGGACAAGACAAAATCAATTAGAGTATATAGCTTATAAATTTTAGCAGGAGGCAAACGAAACTCCATAGCAGCCGTGTCAATAGTAATGCCCAGAAATTCTAAACACCTAGTAGGAAAAACTGATTTTTCGTGAGCCAAGGGAACTCCAAATTGGCGACATACAACAACAAATTCCGAAAAAAGGGATAAACAGTCCGAAGTGCCGGCCTTACCTACAAAGAGGAAGTCGTCCAAATAATGAACAACATTAAGAGATTTTGTGCGATAACAAACCACCCATTCCAAGAATGAAGAAAACATCTCAAAATATTTACATGATAAAGAACAACCCATTGGGAGGCATTTGTCATAGAAATAAAAACCATCGAATTTAAAACCCAACGAATTGTATGCACTAGGGTGAATGGGAAGAAGCCTAAAAGCTGATTTAACATCAGCTTTTGCCAATAGGACTGAGTCACCAACATTGCGAATTATGCGCAAGGCATCGTCAAAAGAAGAATAGGAAACAGCACAAATGTCATGATCCAACTCGTCATTCAACGATAAGCCTTTAGGAAATGACAAGTGGTGTATAAGACGAAAAGAGCCTTGTTCTTTCTTTGGAATAATTCCCAATGGTGAAACTCAAAAATTAACAAAAGGAGGCGCAACAAAAGGGCCAGCAATTCTGCCATCACGAAGCTCTTTTAAAATTTTTTCAGCAACTACAGCTTCATTTCTGGACACCGACTTCAAATTATCATGCACTACACATCCTGAACCTGTAAAGGAAGGCAGTAGAAAACCAACAGAGAAACCATCAAATAGGATGCGAGCTATCAGTCGGTTTGGCCATAATTGAAGCCACGGTTGCATTTCTGCTACCCTCACCGGTGTGACCACTTTTACGAAAAATATCAGGCTGTGGATTGGAAGAGTGAGATGCCAGCTTCTTAAAACATCTCGAGGCAGAATGAGCGCCAGCGCAAAAAGAACACTCATGTTTATATCTGCACGTGCCCGGCCACTTGCATTGGCCTTCATTAAAGCTAAAGCACAAACCTTTTTTAAAAGGAGCAGGCGGGGTGACAGACATTGGCTTCACAAAAGAACGCTTAGGCAAAAGAAGGTTCAGCCAAAGCCCAACGTCTTTTGTCCCCCAACGCATAGATTTATGTATAGCAAGTTTTTGACGAAAAGATTTGTCATAAAAAAACCAGGCTAGCCCATTAAAATTTTTATAGGCTTCTAGAACTATTTCAACATGCTGAAACAAACCACTACAAAATTCAGGATGTTTTTCTCCCATTACACTGGCGTAGATAGAGAAACCTTGAAGCCAATTGTTAAAAGATCTGGCCGGTGTTCTGCGCTCATCAGATTTCTCATTATCTTTTTTATCAAAACGGTTATCTTTAGAAGAAGGGAGTAAAGATAATATATCTACAAATTCTCCTTTCCAGATCTTCTCTTTCAACACTAAATTCAAATGGTAGCCCAACGGCGAAAGTTCGCACGTCATAGCCTCCTTGTAACATGTTTCAGGAATAGAAGAAGAGGATACTGGCATAGGCACTTGAAAAGTGGATACAGGTACAGAAGTAACATTAGACAAAGGTAAATCAGAAACAGCACCGACATTATCACTCCAAACAGGTGCAACATTATTAGCAGGTAATCTTTGTACATTAACCACTTGATTTACCAAAACACTAAATGACCTTGCCAAATCCAATAACATTTGTACATTGTCAGACTCACCACTTGTCATAGGAGCTGACACATTTTCTGGCAAATCTTGGGCATGTAGTACCTCATTCTCACCAGAAGGTGGCTCCAAAGCAGCATCCTGTGAAGGAACAGAAGAAATAAGGGAGGGGGAGACACAAATCTCAGGAGGAGGACAAACAGCAGGCACATTTAATGTATTGTGACGTCTGTCCATAGAACGCCCGCTCCTGCCCTTCTTGGAAGCAGCGGAGCTGCGAGGAGGCGATGGGGAATTGAACCTCTTAGGCTTTCTTCTAGGCCTGTTGTCAACGGCTGGAGTAGTTTGCTGTGCAGTCGCCGGGGGGGGGGGCCGTCACAGATGCAGACAAAGGACAGACATCCCTTGAGGCTGGAGGCGGAGACCGTGAGGGGCGGGCAGGGGAAGGAAGGCGGCGGCTCACCACTTGGTTCCTAGGGAGAGAAGGAAGTCCACCACGGGGCCCAGCAGAGGAGGAGGGGGCCGTGAACATGCCAGCATCAACACCCGGAGGGACAGGGCAGTCCGGCAATGAGAGACAACGGCGGATCCAAGCTTCACCCTCAGCGGAGCTAGCCCTCTCCAGGACCGATTGGAGCAAGGACTGCATCTTGGAGGTCAGTAACAGGGTGAAGTGCAGGCAGAGGCAGGAGGGGGGGTTCACAGGCAGTGAACAATCCGCTGCATGGAGCTCCGGGAAGACACAGAGGATAGAATAGAAAGTCACTGACCGGAGAAAGTGAAAGCAGAGCAGGGGCAAGATGGAGAATCTGATAGCCGGATGACAGGCACCGAGGACGGAGTAAAAAGGCAGCTCCTAGTCAATAAAAGGCAGGGAGAAACAGGAGGACAACTTTCCTCTTCTGTCCCCGCCGTTAGATTAACTGCTGACGCAGTTATTACTTAGAAAAGATCAAACCACAATGCATAACCGTTAATTACAGTTGATTTTAAAGTGGACCAATCAAATTCAAATATGCAAATGAGCATAAATACCAACTTATTATGTATTGATTGGTCTGTCACAATCCCATAGGTGTTGGTGGAGCAATGAATGCCCCCCCAAATCTTCATTCTTTTATTACAAAAATGACATTCCCACAACTCAAAAGCCACCAGGACAGGGAACAATTCCAAAAGGACAATAGAACCAGTAAAACCATTAGCCATCCATGAGGGAGGCCACACAGCAGCGGACCAGTGACCGTCCCAAAAAACTCTGTATCCATTCGAACCAGAAGAATCTGTGAACAATAACAAAGCTTCTGAAGAACAAAATTCTTCCAGCCACAAAGAGGAGCCATTTAAAAAACCTCAAAAAACGAAAACCAAACCCACAGATTTTCTTTAATAGCAGGAGACAGAACAACAAATGCAGAAGAAATCCAGAAATAGCCCGGTACATACTTTTGGTAAAAGCCCTGCCAATGTTCATAACCCTAGATGCGAAATTGAGTAAACCCAACAAAGATTGAACAACCTTCAATTTAACCTTATCCTTATACAAGAAAAGGAAGGTGCCATGCCTAAACTGGCCAATGTACCCAGCAAGCCAACACCACATCCCTATTGATACATTGAACAAGGAAAAATAAAATGGTATCACTATCCCTGCGGACTCTATTTGTGCCCCAGAGTAACCGCTACAGGTGGGCGTGAACCAAATGGTGGGATTTTAAGGGTGAGGCTTGTAAGGGTATATGTTTAAGATAAATAATTCAAAAACAAGATAAAATTATAATTTTTATTACAAATTCGATAAAAACAATCACATACAGTGATACATCTTGATATCGCAAATATCAAGATGTATCACTGTATGTGATTGTTTTTATCGAATTTGTAATAAAAATTATAATTTTATCTTGTTTTTGAATTATTTATCTTAAACATATACCCTTACAAGCTTAACCTTATCCTTACTCAAAAGAAAACGCAGCATCTGACGCATCTTGTCCACTTTCTCAATAGGTAAACGGAATTCCATGGCAACCGTATCTATCTGAATACCAAGAAAATCCAAACAAGTAGTAGGCAGCACAGTCTTGGCTTCAGCTAGAGGTACGCCAAAAGAACGACACATAACCTTAAATTCTGTCAAAAGATACAAACATTCCACAGAATTCGGTTTTCCAATAAACAGGAATTCATCCAAGTAATGAATAACCCCTGAAGAACCAGACTTAGCAACCACTACCCATTCCAAAAAAGTTGAAAAAAGTTTGAAATAATAACAAGAGATGGAACAGCCCATGGGAAGGCATTTATCAAAAAAGGAACAATTGTCAAAAACAAAACCCAGAGAATTAAAAGCAGAAGGGGCAATTGGTAGCAAGCGAAAGGCCGATTTTATGTCAGCCTTAGCAATCAACGCATTACTACCAACCTGCCTAATCTTCTGCAATGCATCCTCAAAAGTAGCATAGGATACTGAACATAAAGAATGGTCAATATCATCGTTCAGAGATAGACCTTCAGGGTATGAGAGATGATGTATCAATCGAAACTCTCCTTTTTCCCTCTTTGGGATGACACCCAAAGGGGAAACCCTAAAATTAACAAAAGGGGGGGGAAGGAAAAGGTCCAGCCACCCGCCCGCATTCAATCCCTTTAATAATCTTAGACCGAACCACATCAGGAAATTGAAGAACGGATGGTAAATTTGGCACAACCACACATCCAGAACCAGAAAAACCTGGAAGGTCAAAACCCATTGAAAAACCACGAATAAGTATATTGGCTGTTCCCTGGTTTGGATAAACTTGCAACCAAGGGAGCATGTTTTCCAAGCTCACCAGAATTTCCACTCTTGAGAAAAAGCTGTTCCCTGGTAGGCTGACCCACCAAAGAAGAACCTTTCTTGAAACACTTAGTAGCGGGGTGAGACCCAACACAAATAGAGCACTCATGTTTAAATTTACAGGTAAGAGGCCATTTGCACAGCCCATCGCTAAACCCAAAGCACACCCCTTTCCGGTGTTGTCCGAAAGAAGTATGTTTAGGGAAATTAACAGATTTTTGGGGCAGTTAAAGATTTAACCAAAGGCCTACATCTTTTACCCCCCAATGAAGAGACTTATGGACGGACATTTTCTGACGAAAAGATTCGTCATACGAGAACCAACCCAACCCTGGAAAATTCTTATACGCCTCCAACACTATATCCAAATGTTGGAAAAGGCCGCTGCACAATTGTGGACTTCGTTCACCCAAAATGCTGGCATATATACAAAAGCCTTGTAGCCAGTTATTGAACGAACGAGGCGGAATCTTACTCCTATCAACAGCTGCCTTATCATTATCAAATTTTGAAAGCCTGTTGCCAGGCAGTAAAGACAATACATCAACGAATTCCCCTCTAAATATCCTATCCTTAACAGAATCCTGTAAATGGAAACCTAAAGGGGAAAGACTACATGGTAAAGCCTCCCTAAAATACACCTCAGGTACAGTATAAGAAGAACCGGGGACATTACAAGGATACCCAACATTAACATCATTAGCACTCACCTCAGCAACAGGTCCCGGAATTCCAAGTGACAAAGAGGCAGGCATAGCAACAGAACAAACATTATCCATAGCAACAGTAACCGGTACATTATTAGTGCTAAGTCCCCGAGAACCTTCCCTCACATGATCAGTTCGAAAAACATCTCCACCAACAGAATAATTTGTACTAACTGAAGACAACAATTCAAAAAGCTTGTGAAGTATAGCAGTAGATACTTGCTCACCTCCAGCTGCGTCACTAACGACCGCAGCAGATGGAGCCGCAGACCCATTGGAATCTTCAGCCAGACACACTGGCACAGAAGGAACCGGAAGAACAGGAACCGAAGAAATCCCGACATGTTCCGAAAGCTGTGAAAAGGAAGGCATATTACCCGGGGGGAGGACCGGAAAATTGGCACCAACAGTACCTTTATTTAAACTCCCCTCAGAAGATGAACCCTTCTGTCGCAGAGCAGGATCGATTCTCCTTTCGGCAGCAGACGAAGCCTTCTTCCGTGGAGCAGGCCCGAATCTTCCCGGACGTTTAGCTTGACGCCGCGGACGACCGCCATCTCTTCCAGGACTCCTGTACGCTGACAAATGACGTGGAGAATGGCGCGACCAGAAGCCATCGCCGGGGTCACGAACTTCAGATCTTCGCATTGGACGGCCGCGACGAGAGGAAGTTGCGCACGACGGGACGTCAACCGGAACAACGTCAGTAGTAAGCGACGAAGACGGTATACCAGGCGGCAGCGACACCGATTCCACCTCCGGAATCGCCAAGCACTGCTTCAGCCAGGCTTCGCCATCTATACCACCGGCTCTCTCCATCAACTTCCGCAGCAAGGATTCCATTGCAGCAGAAAAAAACAGTCCACAGGAACGTAAGTACAAACTCTTGGTCTGCTCCCACTGACTGATGCTACCAACGGATATTTGCCTTATTTTTATAGGTTTGAAATTTTGTAACTATTAGCCAATCTTCTTGTCTGTTTACTAACTGTCCAATCCTCAAAATTTAAAAAATTTGACCTATCAGCATTACCCGCTTCACTGGCCAATCCTATTACTTTTATTGTTGTCCTGCCATGACCCCATACATGCATGGCCAGTATTTCAACCCGCCATGCATTTTCATTCCTGTAAAAAAGCAAAAAAATATGTTAATGAAAAAAATAGACCTCAAAAATCGACAAAGGCTAGAAAACTACCAAATGCCTTTGAAGACCCTGTATTAAAGCGTTTGTTACGCCAACACTTCATATTCCTGATGTGTGCCTGCTGTACCATATCCTAGTATGAGAAATCCCTGGTGTTCCTGCCAGTCCCTCTGCTTTCCTACTAAAAACTGACCACACTAAATAATAATTAAATAATTAAACTTGTCCTGACAGGCCCCTGCTGTACAGCCATTTACTGGGAAGATCAGTGTATTGATGCTTCTCCCCCCCCCCCCAGCTCTTATGTAGTTGAGAACAGAGGGAATGTGATCACTTATAAAAAAAAAAGGGGAAAAAGGTATTTATAATATTTTTGTATATCTATACACAAATATTTTGCCTTGCATTCCTATTTTAAACGGAATGGGTTGCTTTATAAGGTGATCATTTACAATAACTTTAATCGCAAAAGTAGCAGTGAAATCATCACTCTGCTGAAAATTGCCTGTGCAAAGAGCAGAGCAGTGCATAGGGCCCACCCACTACAAGCTACCTGCAGAAAACAACAGGGTGGGGGGGGGGGGGGGGCGGAGACAAGACCATTCATCATGTACAGGAAGAGAAATTAGCAGTGACAGGTCTTTATTATATGAAGCGTCTTCAGAAAAGAAAGTTCCACACTGGATTTCTTTAATAACTGGACATACACATTAAGATTGAAGGAAATATGCCCACATAATGGCAGCATTTTGGATGATTTATGTGAATTCATCCAAAATTATAACAGTGGATGGTCCTGGCGGTCCCATGCAGCCAGGCATCGTTCATTTGAAAAATCGAAGGAGCCGTACTGCATTTTATTGTCTGTGTATTGGCAGCAGACAAACTGCATTTACAGTTTGAGTATTTTCCCAGTGACGGGTACCGTACATGAGTATGATAGGCCTATATATTACCTTTGTCCATCTACCCTGTTTAGCGTTGATAAGTAATTGAGTGATTTCTGGGCTGATAATGCAAAATCTAAAAGCAGTGTATGGCCACCTTAAAAATTGAGTTTGGGGTTCTGATAAAAAAAACACATATTCAGCTTGATGCTGCAGCTGTCCCATGTAACATAACTGAGTGACCAAATAAATGACCACAATTCGTTCAGTTCCCAATCTGGTCAGAGTGGAAAGCAGTGACTGTGAGCCATTCAGCCAACACTCTCTGCTCTGCCCCTTCAGCACTCACTGGAGTGCCAGGCTGGAAAGTGGGCAGCCACAGCTTGCTCCGAGTCTCAGATGCATGCTGAGAGGCAGAGCCAGCTATCATTTAGGCAGCTGGGTGGATCCCGTCAATATGTTAAGGATCCTTCCAGAGCCTGAGGCTGCTCTTCCATGTCAGCCAATAAGGGCTAAAAAGCATGTGCTGGCTGATTCTGGGTCACAGGTGAGCAAAAGTACCCACAAGAGAAGTATGCCCCAAAATCTTTGGCCATACTTCTCTTTTAAGAAAACATGTCTCTTGTATTTTGACAATATTTGTCTATCATGCAGTGTAGCTTTAAAATATTACAAACATACTTCACAATAAATTAGCCTAATTAAAAAATAAAAAAATTAACTTACAAACTATGTACATAAAGATTCTGGATGTGGTGGATAAAACCAGAAAGTTAAGGGTTAGTCATTGTTGCCACCCTTGGTTGACACTGAAGGGAGAAAAATAGAATACTGTGGTACATAATTCATATTCAATAATAAACTGCAGTGCTGTGCTACCCTCTATTTTTACATCAGTAAGTATTCAACATGTGAATAAAAATAGTGCTATCTTCTCCGGATTGTTCAATAAACAAAATGAACACAAAACGTGTTGTGTATATAGAAAAATATATTATGAATGATGGTGGAAACCCCCAACTGGTGTGCCCCCCCCCCCCTACATACAGACATATATCACTATTCAATGCAAATTAAATAAAAAAAACTACAAAGCTGCAACATGTGAATGATGTTGGAAATCTCGAAAATGAAAACACCAGTACTAGGAGACAAATTAAAGCTAAGTTATATTAAGTAATACTCACCTTAAAAAAGTTCTGGATGAGATTGGCTCGCACAATTTTCCCCAGATCTGATGAATCTTCATAGGCAGCTGGGAGAGTCGGAATTTCTGGTGGCACCTCATTGCTGTCTGGCAAATCTACATTATTGGCAAGGGCAATGTTATGTAAAATTGCACAGACAACAATGATGTCTGAGACCATCTCCGGTGAGTGCTGGAAAAATCCTCCAGTCTTTGAAAGGCATCGGAAAGTGGATTTCCACATTCCAAATGTCCTTTCAATGACTGCATGGGTTCTTTTATGAGCACTGTTATCTCTGCTGCTGTCTGAGGATTTGACAATGGTGTCATCAACCATGGCCTACAACCGTATCCAGCATTTCCTGAAAAAAAAAAAGGTAGGGGGAAATAATTGTAAAATAAATGGGATAGTAGGCTGGGCTCTTAATTTATATGCTATCTTCCCGCCCAAAATCTCCTCAGTATTCCACACGCCTGCAGTTACACGTGACCACCACTCTACCTTTTACCTCAGGCACTTCATCCCGCCATTTTTCCCTGAGGAAAAAGTCCGGGAAGAAGCCTGACCTAAACTTGACCCCATTGATCTTGAACTTCCCGCCACTTCTCCCATGAGGAAAAGGGGACATATAAAATGTCTACCCTTTTCCTTTCATGGGGCAGTAGGCAGGATATTACAACTTATTACTATAAATAATACAATAAATAAACCATTAATTAAATAAAGAGCGCAGACACCAATTTTGGAATAATTTGGCTTCTGTCACCACCACCCACAACCGCGGTCAATTCAATACACGTAGCCATGTCTGCATTAAATATGTCAAGACCAATATTGGACAAATGAATTCCATCATACCTGTACAATGCTTCAATTCCTCCTTCCAATGGTACCATAGCCAGAACAGCTATCTTAACTAGGATTAAATCTTAAAGCGGAGTTCCGGCCTCAAATATCTTTAACTAACAATACCCCTATAATACTAATCCATTGCCCTTTACAGAACCGCTATTCTCATACTTACAAGGTGTACAGTTTTGGATTTTAGTCAAAATCTTACTGGGTGTGGCCATCTTAGACGTGGGCATCTGAAGCCGCAGTGTAATCTGCTGTGTCCTTCTTCCTGATTCCAGGGAGTGTTCTGGGATTTCTTTCTGATTCCAGCCTCCTGGGAGTGATGACAAACAGCTCCCAGGATGCAATGCAAAGGCGGAAGTGATGTCGGTGGCCGTGGCCACAGAGGGGGGAGAAGGAGGAAGAACAATCAAAAATGCCCTGAAAATAAGGTAAGGGACCCCCGAAAAAAATTGAAAATGCCCAATTGTTGATCAGCATAGCGAGCACTCCAGGAATCACTAAAGTTGCAAAATAGGCCGGAACTCCGCTTTAAATAAATTTAATTAAAATAAAAGAGATCTGACAAAAATATTCCTGTGGGTATGATAGGTCGCGGCCATTTATTAAGTAATAAGTAAATTACAATTATATATATATTTAACCATTCAAATATACATAAAAACCTGTAGTTTAGCCATGCAGCTCAAACTACTACCAATTACAAAAACACCCCTTTCAATGTGTAGAAAAGGAAAACAAATTAAACGAACCAAAATAAAAGTCACAAGACCACGACAAAATCAGGGCAGGAGGATGTTAACTTGAACTTTCCTCTTGTGCTCCGCTGACCGACTGTATATAACGGTTCTGTTTTACACCTTTTTATAGGCAGTAGCTTGTGCCGACTTGTCAGTTGTTATAGTGAATTGTCCAATTGCAGGTAAGTAATTATTTAATATATTTTTTTTAATTTTACAGGCTTAAACCACTGTCTGGCAACGGTCCCATATATGGAGGGTGGGTACATTTCATGACCCTCCCTCCATTTTCAAGGTACCGTAGCTAGAACAGCTATCTTAACTAGGATTAAATCTTAAATAAATGTAATTAAAATAAAAGAGATCTGACAAAAATATTCCTGTGGGTATGATAGGCCGTGGCCATTTATTAAGTAATAAGTAAATTACAATTTTATATATTTAACCATTCAAATATACATAAAAACATGTAGTTTAATTACAAAAACACCCACCAGCCATGCTCGAAAACTACGAGCATGGCACCACCACAGAGCCCACGGTCAAATCAATACAGGATTGCAGATCCAAAATAAAAATGTCATTCCCAATATCTGACAAATGAACAAAATCAGAGCGAAATAAACCTAAAACACCACCCTCCAAATTGGAATGCCTAAAAGACAAACCATTGATGGAGGGCATGAATTTAGAAATAGCCCTATTGACACATTTCCGGTTCTTCTCCAGGTACTTAGCAGTATCTGAAATCCAAATCGGACGCGGGACAATTTCAGAAAAAACAAAAACACATTTTGAAAAATGAGAAGAAAAAGTATTGAAGCTAGATTTGATACTCAAAATAACATCCAAATTCTTTGTACAATTGACATCATTACCCCCAATATGAAAAATAAAAACATCAGGAGCAGGCCACCGAATGAATAGATAATTAAAAATATGAGAGGAATCTCCCAAAGTCATACCTCTGACACCACACCAATAAAGTACGAAAAGTGATGGATCGAAACCCAAATTCAGGCCGTAGTTCCTCTTTTCAGCTCTCCTACGTGCCCAAAAAATATAGGAATGACCCACGATCCATACCACTTTCTTGGAACCTGTAAATCAAATGATATTATTAGGTCTAATATACAATTTAATTGGTAAGCGTCAGAACGCCACCTACCTAAATTTTTAATAAAACCATCAGAGAAACCCATACCTGCAGCGGCAGTAGCAGCGCCAATTCTGAACGAATGCGAAGAGATTGGTATATGACCTAAATGTAAATAATGTAGACATTTTTTGAGAACAGCATTAAACTGAAAAACTGTCAAAGGGGTTCCATTACCATGTACAAAAAATTGACCCATTACCACAGGCCGAAGACAAAGAAATCTCTCAGCCAAGGACACAGCGCAAAGAGATAGGTCAGAACTACGTAAAAGTTCAATTCATCTGCCCGAACCACATGGATCAGTCTTGCTTTTAGCCAGAAAAATATGAAGCGTGTCCCCTGAAAGAGAGACTTTGCCAAAAGCCAAACCGTTGTTGGCACGAAAACTACTAGCCAGCAACTCAGAGATCCTAAAGGCTCCAAAGAATAAAAACAAAAAAACGCACTGAAATAGCAATGCTTCATATTGCGAAAAACAAATATGGTCGGTGGCTAAACACAATTCCCTAAGTAATGAAATTGATACTGCGGACCTTCTGTCTTTCTTAACATGAGCCCTACGATACCCTTTCATAGCTGACTTGGCATAAAAATAGCTCATGCAAGAAGGCCTACCAAACATACGACTATAAAAAGATACGCCCGCTAAAGTCTTTAACAAATAAGAATACGAGAGATTGGAACCCATCAGTTTGTCCAGGAAAAGCAAAATCAAATGTTCATTAAAAGAAAATTGGGACAAACCACGGCGGACAAAAACGCACACCAAAGGGCCCAGGCTGCTTGGTAGTTTTGCCAGGTGGAAGGTGCCAATGAACCAGAAATCGCCAAGGGAACAAGCCTCAGATCAAAAGCCAAAGACGTGGAGGAAAAGAGAGGCCCACAGCATCCGCATCCGGAACCAGAATCCTGAATTTGTCTGCCTGAAACCGAGATAGAGCATCAGCAATAAGGTTAGAAGAACCAGGCACAAACTTAGCTTTTAACCAGATATTATAACGCAAGCACAGAAAGACAAGATGTCTCAGCAAAGAAATAACTGGCAAAGCGATCACTAAATTGAGACCCCCACAACTCCAAGCAAATAGAACAGGAAACAGTTCAAGCAAAACTATATTTTTCGTAAAACCACGTGAAGACCAAGACAGAGGCCAAGCGGACGCGGACCAATGAGGCTCCAGAGGCGTCAGTGAACAAGCGAAGAGCGGACGCAGCACAAAATGGAGCCTGCCACAAGGAGGAACCATTGAAAAATTCAAAAAATTTGAACCAAACCAAAAGGTCCTAACGAACGTCACTACTTATCCAAATAAAATGTGAAGGCGAGGAAATACCCGAAATAGACCGATAGAGGCGTTTAGAGAAAACACGTCACATAGGCATAACCCTAGAAGCAAAATTAAGCAAACCTAATAAAGATTGTAAAGTTTTCAATTTCACTTTCCGCTTAGAAATAATAAAATCAAGCAAAAATTTAAATTTAATAATTTTGTCTATAGGAAGCCTAAATTCCATGGAGATAGTGTCTATTTGAATTCCTAAAAACTCAAAGTGGTAGGAAAAACAGATTTCTCATCAGCCAAGGGGACACCAAAATCTTTACATACCAGCTTAAACTCGGTAAAAAGATAAAGGCATTCAGGAGAATCTGCTTTACCTATAAATAAAAAATCATCTAAATAATGAATTATATTAGATGACTGCGCCTTATATGAAACTACCCACTCCAAAAATGTAGAAAAAATCTCAAAATAATTACACGAAAGTGAACACCCCATGGGGAGGCACTTGTCAAAAAAGAACTCATCGTCAAAATGAAAACCCAAAGAACCCCAAGAACTGCTGCCGGATTACTGGGCAACAAACGAAATGCAGATTTAATATCTGCTTTCGCAAGTAATGCAGAATCACCAACGCCCCTTATTTTCTGCAAAGCGTCCTCAAATGTTGAATAAGAGACCGAACACAAGGAATGATCGATCTCATCATTCAGCGAAAGCCCCTTGGGGTAGGAAAGATGATGGATAAGCCTGAAATCACCAGGCTCCTTCTTCGTGATCACACCCAATGGGGAGACCCTGAAATTTTCAAAAGGAGGAGAGGGAAAAGGACCAGCAACTCTACCCATTGAAATTTCCTTAAATATCTTTTGCCTAACAACATCAGGAAAATTCAAAACAGAGGGCAAATTACCAGGAATCACACAACCTATACCAGTAAAGGAAGGAATATCAAAACCGAACTTAAAACCTAAAAATAAAACATTTGCATCCTCATTATTTAGATAAAGATGAAGCCACGGAAGCATTCTTCCCAATTTCACCCGAATTTCCGCTCTTAAGAAAAAGCTGATATTTTGAGGATTGGGAATTAATTGCAGCTAATCTTTTAAAACAACGCAGTGCAGGATGAGAGCCAGCACAGTGAGAGCATTCATGGCGGAATTTGCAGTTATTGGGCCACTTACATTGCCCTTCATTGAAGCTGAAACAAATGCCTTTGCGCATGTTACTAGAAACATTAGCCTTTACAGAAGAAAATTGTTTTTGTGGCAAGAGCAAATTCAAACAATGCCCTACATCTTTAGTTCCCCATTTTAAAAAATCATGAACAGACATCTTTTGACGGAATGATTCGTCATAATAGAACCAAGAGAGACCTTGAACATTTTTATAAGCCTCAAGGATAATCCCGAGGTGCTGGAAAAGGCCACTGCATAAATAAGGCTTATTTTCTCCCAAGACACTAGCATAAAGGCAATAGGCTCGAAGCCAATTATTAAAATTTTGTGGGAAAAACCTGGCCTTATCATCAGTGGACCTGTCAGAATCCCTGAACTCAGCTTTCTGAAGTTTGCTATGGGGCAGTAAAGATAATAAATCAATAAAATGACCCCCCCATATTTTTTCTTTGACGGTAGTACTCAAATGGAAACCCAATGGTGACAACTCACAAGACATCACCTCTCTAAAACATGTTTCAGGGACCACAATATCTGTTGTAGGTTTAGCAACAGTAGAAGGCAATGATCCAGAAACAACAGGAACAGATGTAGGGACATCATTCACAGAATAAACATTGTGCAAGGCATCAATACCCCGAGCAGAAGCACCTGCAGTCACAAAATCTTTGCCCCAAGCAGAAATAGCTGTTGGATTACAAACCATCAGAGTAGGATCAGAACTAGGAGGCACTACCTTTCTACAGAAATCAGACAAGATACTAGCAAGTTGTAACAGTGCAGAGCAGTTGCTAGGCTCACCTCCAGCAGCTTCGACATCAGGAACCATTGGAGCCGACGGACACAGAAAGCTTGAAGGGACTGAAGACACCAGTTCCGGAACCGGTTGGGGGGGAAGCTAAGGACCGAGAAGAACCGGAGCAGATGGCAGCACAGGCGGCGGACAATCTTCACCTTGAATAAAACAATCATTAGTAGTTGAAACACGAGCACGACCAGTACCCAGACGACCAGACGAAGAATCACCCGGAAGAGGAAATACGTCACTCGACCCAGCCATGGAGGAAGAAGGCAGAATAACTGGAGAGGGGATCGGTGGCTCGGTAACAACCGGAGGCAGAGAGAGGCAGCGTAACATCCAGGCCTCACCATCGTCACCGCCAGCCCTTTCCATCAATTGCCTGAGTAACGATTCCATGACAGGTAAAAACAGGAGAAAGCAGAAACTTGAACTTTCCTCTTGTGCTCCGCTGACCGAGTGTATATAACGGTTCTGTTTTACCCCTTTTTATAGGCAGTAGCTCGTGCCGACGTGTCAGTTGTTATAGTGAATTGTCCAATTGCAGGTAAGTAATTATTTAATAATTTTTTTTTTTTAATTTTACAGGCTTTAACCGCTGTCTGGCAACAGTCCCATATATGGAGGGCGAGTACATTTCATGACCCTCCCTCCATTTTCATTCCGTGTGCCTAAAACTCAAAACCCCTACTTTCTTGAGAAGCTTAAACAGAGCCCTGTTGATTCTCTTTCTATTTTTTTCAAAAGGCCGCAGAGAAGGAGAGTTAAGCCACCTTAGCCTCTGCACCACTTCCAAAAAAAAACAGCTGTTCTAGGAGATGATAACTTAAAATTATACAAGTCATTCCTAATCCTAAAAATTAAATCTAAAGTCTTTTTTCTGCCCTATGTCATTTCCTCCCAGATGTATTAACACTACATCCCGGGGAGGAAATTCCTGATGAAGCCTACATAGCTCCAACCCTAGGTCCTCCCACAACATACCCCTGCTACCGCACCAGAAAACTTTGAATTCCTCCAGATTCAGTCCTAAATTTTCAGAATAGACTCTGCTTCTTGCTCTCTGCTGAGCCCAGTAAACAAATGAGTGGCCGACTATCCAGACCACCCTGCACGGACCTAGAAATAAATCACATAACACTGTTAGGGTGAACATATAACTTATAACAGTCTGACTTCCACCTACCCATTTTTTTGATCACCTTGGCATCTAGACCCAAACCTGAGGCTTCCTTGGCTGCCCCAATCCTAAGTGAATGTGATGTCAACCTAACATTCCTTAAACCCAATCTATTCACACATAACTTAAGAACTTTATTGAATTGGTATTTTGTAAGAGGAAGGCCTGCCATATGGATAACCAGGGGGAAAAGTTGCTTACTTGGCCTGACCCTCATAAATTCCTTAATCAGAAAAACTGGACAAATTGCTGAACCCTGAAAAGCATTCAGGTTCACCCAAGATCCTCTACCCAATTGATCTGTCATTGATCGACCTATAAACAATTTCACAGAATTTAGCAAAATTTGAACATCTTCAACTTGTAGATTAATAACCTCAGAAATTCTGAGAGCTGCAAAAAATCTCAGAGAAAATACAGCTCTAAACATAGTTGATTCAAAATGTGAAAAACATACCTTTTCAGTAACATCACAAATTCTACCTAAAATTTGTGGAGTTATTGGGTTTCTCCCATCTTTCTTAAAGGTTATTTTCTTATAACCCTTTAACGTCTGCTTAACTGAAAAAAATTAGTTACAAGATGGCAGATCATTCAATTTTAGGAAAAATTACACACCAGCTAGAATTTTTGTTACATGCGCACAAGAATAATTTTCCATACATAATGATTCCAGAAACCTTAACACCAAACCCTCGGAGAATTCCTCTTCTTTCTGCTCTGAACTAAAAAATGAACGCCACATCCACCAGGCCGATTGGTATCAAACCCAGGTGGAATGTGCCATTGAATTCTTTATCAGATCAGGGATTAAATTCAGATCAGGGTCCATAGCTTTGCTGGACAAAGGTTGTCTACCATGTCCGCTTCCGGGTGCAGTTGACCAAATTTTTTCTATCTGGAAACGAGATAAGGTATCCGCCATGTCATTGTCTTTACCTGCTACATGTTTAGCCTTCAACCATATATTTAATGACAAACATTTAAAAATCATATATCTGAGAAAGACAATGACAGGCGGAGACCTGGAAGATAGGCAGTTTATGGCATACATTACACCTTTGTTGTCGGTCCTGACCAATATTCTTCTATTTTTTAACTGCTCACCCCAGAGTTCTAACGCTATTATAATTGGAAACAACTCCAACAGGACTATGTTTTTTAGAAATTCTTTAGCCTTCCAGCTAGGATCCCAGCTACCAGCACACCAGTGTGTCTTCCATATAGCTGCAAACCCAGCTGATCCGGCAGCATCAGTGAACAGTAAGAAATCTTTGTCCAAAATAAACCGCTCCTGCCAAACTGCTTTACCATTAAAGTGTAACAAAAATTGCAGCCATACTAACAAGTCTTATATCATTTCACTAGACACCCTAATGTGTGAGAATGGAGATTTCAAACCTGAAATCGACATATATAACCTCCTAGAGAAGGCATTGCCAATTGGCATGACCTTGGAGGCAAATGCCAGCAATCTTAACAGTGACTGCATTTCATTCAGACACACTTTTTTGCTCCTTACAATTCTCAAAATGCTATTCCTCAGCTTTTCTAATTTCTCTGTTGGGAACCTAAATTCCATGGCAACCGTATCTATGGTAATCCCTAAAAATTCTAAGCATGTATTAGGACCCATCGTTTTCTCCTTTGCCAAGGGGATGCCAAAACGCCCGCAAATATTAAAAAATGTGTTTAACAAAAACAAACAGTCATCAGTGCCTTCTTTACCTAAAAATAAAAAATCATCCAAATAATGATTCATGCTGCTTTTACCAGACTCCTGCACTGTGACCCATTGCAGAAAAGAAGCAAACGTTTCAAAGTATCTGCAGGAGATTGAGCATCCCATTGGCAAACACATGTCAAAATAAGCAAAAACCCAGGGAATTAAAACAGCTGGGGTGAACTGGCAACAATCTAAAAGCAGCTTTAATATCGGCTTTCGCCAATAATGCCCTTTCACCCAACTGCCTCAACACCACTAAAGCATCCTCAAATGAAGAATAAACTACCAATGAAATATTCTTGTCGATCTGATCATTTAGAGATTCACCCTTAGGGAAAGACAAATGATGGATCAATCTAAATGAACCAGGATCCTTCTTTAGGACTATACCCAAAGGAGAGATCCTAAAGTTCACAAAAGGAGGGTTCTTAAATGGTCCTGCTATTCTGCCTAAAAAGGTACAGTCAGCCTGGGCTAGAACCCACAAACTTCACCATGCTAAGCATGTTACCCTTCCTGAATTTCCCTGTTCACCTTCTCTACTACAACATCTAAATAACTTTCAACTAATTTTAAATTCTTATAACACTTACAACCTAAACCTAAAAATTCTGGGAGCAAAAAACCTTCACTGAAACAATTAATTATTAACTGAGCACTCACCCTGTCTGGATAAACCTGTAGATAAGGGTACATTTCTGCTAATATCACCGGAGACTGTGCCCTTTTGAACATTACCTTGCTGCTGGTTGCTTCCTGCCATCTTCTTAAAACATTTTGACATCGGGTGTGCCCCTGAACAGAACGCACACTCATGTCTATACTTACATGCACCAGCCCATCTACACTGGCTCTCATTGTAGTTGAACTCCTTTACGAAAATTAGCATTACTAGTTTGATTATTTACATTTTGTCTCTTAATAGGCTGCCTCTGTGGGACAAAAAGCCATGAGCCTATGTCCTTTTCTCCCCACTTCAAATTTTTATGTATTGCAACCTTCTGTCTAAATGCCTCATCGTACGAGAACCATGCTGTACTCCCAAAATTCCTATTTTGGGAGTACAGCTTGGAATTAGACATAATTCCAAGATTATGTCTAAATGTCTAAACAGACCCACACTTCTTTCAGGGAAGCGTTCACATAACACGGAAGCATAGATTAGGAAAGCTTGTAACCAATTATTAAAATTTTTAGAATCTGGTCTTCTTCTATCATCCTCATTTTTCTCAACCTTTTTATCAGCCTTAAAAAGGAATTCTTTAGCAGAGGGGAGCAAAGACAAAATATCTATAAACTCCCCCCTCCATATTCTCTCCTTCATTGCTGATGTAAAGTGAAAACCTAGAGGAGAAACCTCACAAGCTAACACTTCTTTAACACAAGTTTCAGGAACATTTTTAGACCTAACTAAACTATTATCTAAAACACTAAACTCATTTTCAACATTAACAATATTCTGGGCGCTATCTGTAATTTGACCACAAGATGGCGCCCATACTTCTGCTATTGTTTTCTCCTGACTAACCTGTCTATTTCTACGGTAATTACATCTACTTCTCTCGCTAACTTATTTACAACCTCCACCAAATTGCACAGGATAGCTATGCTACCAAACTCACCCTGTCCCATATCCCTTGGCTCACCGGACGGACTGGCCGCACCCACGACTGGTATAGCTCGACCTTCCGGACGATTGTCCTCCTTCTTCCTCCTCTCCGTGGCGTGACTCTTGCTGCCTTGTCGCACCTTTCTTTGCTCCTGGGGACCTCCTCCGGTACTCCGCTGCTCTTCTCCTGCCTCCATCCGAACCTCTTCTTCCCACTGGGCTCCTTGGCACTTCGCGCCTGCGCACTGGGACGCGCCCGGCGCCTTTGCCGGAACTGACTTCACCAGCGATGGCGAATGACCCCTAAACGGCATCCTCTTCCTCTTCGCCCTTCCGCCGGAGGTGATGCTGCTTCCTCCACTCTGACCCAGATCATCATCTCGCGACTGCGACCTCCTCTCTTCCGCAGGCGCTCCGGTGACCCCGGAGACTTCAGCAACTTCCCTGGCCGGTGTGGCTCCCACCCGAAGCCTCTTGACCCGACGGCTTCGGTAAGTTCAGGCACATATATACCCACTCATCACCACCATCTTCTCCTGCTCTTTCAATTAGTTGCCGAAGAAGGCTCATTCTCCTCAAAGGGCACAGTTTTTTCCTCCAGGTCAATCTTCTGGAACCTCGCAGCTTGCTGCTTCTTGAGGCGAATGAGCCCCCCTGAGCTGGGCACTTAATTTATATGCTATCTTCCCGCCCAAAATCTCCTCAGTATTCCATGCGCCACAGCAGGTGCAGCTCAGTCACCTGCAGTTACACGTGACCACCAATGTTCCCTCTAATTTTTTACTGAGCTGAGCAAATAAAAAAATTTCTGAGCGCAAACCTTTAGATTGAGCAATGGGGGGGGGGGGGGGGGACGTCAATGCAGAGTGACCAGCTTGCCCCAATCAACTGCAGAGTGCCACAGCAATGCCCCCAATAAACTGCAGAGTGCCACAGCAATGCCCCCAATAAACTGCAGAGTGCCACAGCAATGCCCCCAATAAATTGCAGAGTGTCACAGCAATGCCCCCAATACATTGCAGAGTGTCACAGCAATGCCCCCAATACATTGCAGAGTGTCACAGCAATGCCCCCAATACATTGCAGAGTGCCACAGCAATGCCCCCAATACATTGCAGAGTGCCACAGCAATGCCCCCAATAAACTGCAGAGTGCCACAGCAATGCCCCCAATACATTGCAGAGTGCCACAGCAATGCCCCCAATACATTGCAGAGTGCCACAGCAATGCCCCCAATACATTGCAGAGTGCCACAGCAATGCCCCCAATACATTGCAGAGTGCCACAGCATTGCCCCCAATAAACTGCAGAGTGCCACAGCAATGCCCCCAATAAACTGCAGAGTGCCACAGCATTGCCCCCAATAAACTGCAGAGTGCCACAGCATTGCCCCCAATAAACTGCAGAGTGCCACAGCATTGCCCCCAATAAACTGCAGAGTGCCACAGCATTGCCCCCAATAAACTGCAGAGTGCCACAGCATTGCCCCCAATAAACTGCAGAGTGCCACAGCATTGCCCCCAATAAACTGCAGAGTGCCACAGCATTGCCCCCAATAAACTGCAGAGTGCCACAGCATTGCCCCCAATAAACTGCAGAGTGCCACAGCATTGCCCCCAATAAACTGCAGAGTGCCACAGCATTGCCCCCAATAAAATGCAGAGTGCCACAGCAATGCCCCCAATAAAATGCAGAGTGCCACAGCAATGCCCCCAATAAAATGCAGAGTGCCACAGCAATGCCCCCAATAAATTGCAGAGTGCCACAGCATTGCCCCCAATAAATTGCAGAGTGCCACAGCATTGCCCCCAATAAATTGCAGAGTGCCACAGCAATGCCCCCAATAAATTGCAGAGTGCCACAGCAATGCCCCCAATAAACTGCAGAGTGCCACAGCATTGCCCCCAATAAACTGCAGAGTGCCACAGCATTGCCCCCAATAAACTGCAGAGTGCCACAGCATTGCCCCCAATAAACTGCAGAGTGCCACAGCATTGCCCCCAATAAACTGCAGAGTGCCACAGCATTGCCCCCAATAAAATGCAGAGTGCCACAGCATTGCCCCCAATAAAATGCAGAGTGCCACAGCATTGCCCCCAATAAAATGCAGAGTGCCACAGCATTGCCCCCAATAAAATGCAGAGTGCCACAGCAATGCCCCCAATAAAATGCAGAGTGCCACAGCAATGCCCCCAATAAAATGCAGAGTGCCACAGCAATGCCCCCAATAAAATGCAGAGTGCCACAGCAATGCCCCCAATAAAATGCAGAGTGCCACAGCAATGCCCCCAATAAAATGCAGAGTGCCACAGCAATGCCCCCAATAAAATGCAGAGTGCCACAGCAATGCCCCCAATAAAATGCAGAGTGCCACAGCAATGCCCCCAATAAAATGCAGAGTGCCACAGCAATGCCCCCAATAAAATGCAGAGTGCCACAGCAATGCCCCCAATAAAATGCAGAGTGCCACAGCAATGCCCCCAATAAAATGCAGAGTGCCACAGCAATGCCCCCAATAAACTGCAGAGTGCCACAGCAATGCCCCCCCGCGACCCCGTGCACTTACCTCACGGACGGTCACGGCACTCTGTCTTCAGTCCCCGGCTTCCAGCTTCCCGCGTCTCCATCCTCCCGAGTCCCGGCGCCTCCTCCTCGGCCAATGGCATGAAGTTGGCCTTTCGGCCAATCAGGAAGCGGGAGGACCCGCTCCCTGATTGGCCAGGAGGAGGATCCGTATGACAATAGCGAATTTTCATTCGCTATTGTCACACGATGGGCGTGCTCTCGGGGTGCACGCTCTGCTCCCTGGCCGCTCCGTCTGCGGCTGCGCCGTCTAACTAGGTGCTTGCGCGGGACGTAATTTCCACTGCGCGACCGCGCACGCGCGCACCTTAAAGGGAACACTGGTGACCACTACTCTACCTTTTACCTCAGGCACTTCACCCCCCCTTTTTCCCTGAGGAAAAAGCCCGGGAAGAAGGTTGAACTAAACTTTACCCCATTGATCTTGAACTTCCCACCACTTCTCCCATGAGGAAAAGGGGACGTATAAAATGTCTACCCTTTTCCTTTCATTCCAGTTCAAATTCTGGTTTTGGTAATAAAAAAAAGATCAGATTTACTTACCCACCAACCAGCCCTGGGGCATGACTCCTTGCTCAAACTGGTCAAACAGAGCTGACTGCCGCAAGATGTAGTTGTCATGGCAACTTCCAGTTAATCCAGATCTTAGACTCATTATTCGCTGCTGGGAGTCAACCACCACCTGGATATCTAGGGAGTGAGTGCATTTACGATTTCTAAACTGTTCCTCTGGTGCATGGAGGGGGTATCAATGGAATATGTGTGCAGTCTACTGTATGGCCCCTAAGCAATTCGGCATCCCTCCAAGTTGGTAAAAACCCAGCTTTGCTTCCTTCCACTCTTCTGAGGTTCAAGGGAAATGAATATATTTGTTCATGTGCCTCTTTATGGCCCTCAGAACAGGCTTCAGAAATCTACATAAGCTGGGCACTGGAGGGCTGAAAATTACCACTTCCAAGGTAATTTAATACTGCAAGCAGCTTTGTCATACCTGGAATGGCACCTCCTTGACATGGGCTCAATGTCCTCTGAAATAAGGTTATAAACATCAAGGATCCCCCTGGCGGTTCAGTCTGAACATGTCCTCCACTTTGTTATCACACAGGTCTTGAAGGAAAGTGCATGTCCTAAACATACAAGCTCTTCTAAATCTAATATGTCCAATACTTTCCTGTGCTACTATGACTGCAGCTATTGAGAATGCAACAATTGCTGCAGCACACATGAAATCCCCCTCATGAAACATTGCTAGTAATGGAAGTCTGTTGCTTCTGCCTCCTCTCTCTGCCCAGGAAATAGATTTATGATAACTTTCTGACTCTTATCACTGCTTCATTAAAAAAAAAAAAAAAGGCTTTAACACCTGGTCTGACTTGGGTGTCCTTTTATGAAGCAGTGATAAAGCATCACTGCACAGATCACCGGCATTCTCTGAGTAAACTCTTCAACTCAGAGTGCTGGCTTATGTCCCTGTGTAGATCGCTTCTCTTCAGGAGAAGAGAAACAATCTACAAACGTCCAAAACGCTCACTTGTGAATGCAAGTTTGTAGTCTTGGGAAAAATTCCGAGATTACAGTCTTGTTAACACAAAACGAAAGTAAAACATCAAGCAGCACACTTCTTTATTAAATAAAAAAAATTAAATATAAAGTTCATCAATCACAAATATACACCCCCCCCCCCGCCCCCTTTACTGAAAAGCCTAACTATCATTCATATTTTTCACTATAATTTTACATGTGCTTTTATGATAAACGGTGTGTGAAATGGTTGATCCTGCATCTGTCGACCAGCTATACACCGTTGCTAAAAATTAAAATTCACTTTTATTATAAATAAATAATTAATATAAAATTATATAAATAAAAATATTGAATTAAAAAAAAAAAAGGAAAATAAGATTTCCCTCTATAAAATAGATCTGCCCATGGGTTCGAACCATATGTTTGGGTGTGGAAAAAAATGAAAACAAATAAAAAAAAATCATAAACGTGATAAAAAAAAAAAGTTTTTTTTGGAAAATATATTAAACTATTTTTTTTTTTACTATAAAGAAATTATAATATATTGCTTAAATAAATATATATGCACTGTAAATAAAACCCACCGAATAATAAAAACATGGTATAATCCTGTAAAAGTTAAGTGAAAACAAAATAGTTTAATCATTTGAGGGTCAGTTATAGGAGAGTAAGGAGAATATGGAGGTTTTTAAGAAAAAAAAAAGAACCGGAAAGTTCAGCCAATGCGCAGAATTGCGTTTTAGTGTCACGTGTTGTTAGCAACTGGGACCGATTATATAGTTCCCACGCTAAGACACTGTCTCACTTCAGGAAAGAGGAAATCTGGAATTCCATTGTCCAGGAAGTAAATGCTGCAGGGGACATTGCCCACAACACTGAGACATGTAGGCATCGTTTAAACGACATTAAAGTGATGTAAAAAAAAAAAAAAAAAAAACTTGCCTTTATGGCAAGACATCAACGTAACACTGGTGGAGGACCTCCAGCAAACATCACTTTCACCTGCTATGAAGAGGAATTAAAGGGGTGCCTTGGGCCTGACATTGTTAGTGGAGTACCCGGAGAACATGATTCAGATGCTCACATTAGGTAATTTTTAAAAAGAAATAAATTCCACATACATTTATTTATTTTTCTAAATTAATTGAAACTTTTTTTTTTTTTTGCACAGTGTTAAGAGAAGCAGCAGTTGAAGATGCTAATCAGGGCAATGAGACAATGCTCCTGTTTGACGATGATGGTAATTATTTTTTTATATTCTTTTTTTAAACTGCTTGCCGCCCACCCACAGATCATTTCCTGGGGTGCGGTCGGCATGGGCAGGCTGAATCACATACATGCACGTCATACAGCCCGCTCCTGTTTAACAGCACATTGTGCGCCCATTTGCTGTGCAGCACGCCCCTCCCGCGACCACTGTGTCTACTGGTGACAGCAGATTTTGGGTCCCAGTACTGCGCCGCTTTGAGCAGTAGCAGCAATCAGCCTCTGCTGGTTTTGTTCAGCAAACACCCAGATCTAAATTGAAACTGAACCCGGACCACAACCGCTGACTTACCCCCGTTCACATTGGGCAGATTTGACATGCGATTTGACATGTCAAATCGCATGCCAAATTGCCACGTATTGCCAGCAAGGGCACCAGGCAAATCTGTGTGATGCCGACTTTGCGGTGCTACACTGATTCTCAAAAGTAGTTCCTGCACTACTTTTGGCGACTTCGGGGGCGATTTGAATAGACATCTGTGCATGAACCTGCACAGATGTCTCTCAAATAGACCCCAAAGTCAGACTAAAATGTGATTTCAAACCTGCATAGTATGAACCTAGGATGGATAGTGGTGGGAGACCGAGGCACATTCATGCCTCAATCTTCCCTGCCTGTGATCCTCCACTTCCTGCCTGGTTCTCACAGGGGATCCTCAAACCAAGCACATCTGTAATTGGTAAGATGTTGTAAAGGGCAGATATCTTATTAAAAAGTACCTGTCATCTGCCCAATAAAATCATCTGGAATTTCAATAATGATTTTTGATAGCAGTAAATTAAAAATCGAAAAATAAATAAAAGAGTTTAAAAATACTGAATTTGTTACGTTTTTTTTCTACATTGGTTGTAAACCCCTGTTGGCCTGCAAACGCACGGCCAGGATGCACATGTGTATGTAAACCAAAGTCATAATACTCATGTGACAAATGTCACATTGCAAATGTCAGCATTAGAGCAATTATTGTAACACAGGAGCTCACAGTTAACTCTAAACTGATGGACTCCAAATCATGGGTAGGCAAATTTAAGGAGGTGGAGATCTACCTGAACAACATGGGAGAAGTCAAAGATCACTGGGCACAGTGTCGCATCTGATTTAAACCTCCAATCTACCGTGTCGCAATTGGGAGCATTACAGGATACATATGGATTCAAATCATAACTTTGGGGAGTGGTAAAACCCTGCGGTGCAGTCACGGTTTTACTGCCCCCAATCTCTCCCCCCTTTATTTGCTGAGGCAGCATTCCAAGCTGTACTCATGTCCCAGCAGGAATGAAGCACCCTGTTGCTTTTAGTGGGTGCTACAGCCTGACCATCGCAATCCTTTCAAGTAAATGGGGCCACTCTGCAAGTGCTTCACAACTGCATGCCTCTGCAGAGTCCAAGGGCTTAAAGCAGGTGGTGAGAAGGCAACACAATGCTGTTGGCTTTAACCCCTTGTTTGCTGTACTGCAAAATGATGCAGGGCACTAGCAGAGTGCCCTCATTCACTTGAATGGGTCATGCTTGGCAAGTGCTACACCCACCAACCATGACAGCCTATACTATTATGCCCATTGTAAATATCTCTTCTTCCTGCTGCTTGCAGCAGTCTGGAGACCGCTAACCAGAATAAGAGGTGGAGTGCAGTTTGTATCACTCCACTTGGGACAGGAGCTGGCACTAAAAAGTGCATGTGTATGTGTGAAAGTGCATGTGTGCCTGACTGCAGGGCATCTACTGGCAAAAGAATCCTGGGCATATCGCAAGTGGCTCCTTGGGGGTAGCATTACATGGTGTATATCTATATTGTTTATATTTGTCTCACAGATGGAACAATTACATAGGTCGTTATGGTCCACATATTTCAGAGGTGCCTTATCATAAGTATTATAACGGACTAGTTTATAAGGGAATAGCAGGCAGGATGTGTTATCCTTTTTTTTTTTTTATTGAAAAAAAAAACTTAGCATTAAACCTTTTAAACAATATTTACTTATAATTAATAAATAAAAACACAACACGATAATGGTTTGGAAAAAGATCAGGTCGTGGCTGTTTTATTATTGGTATAAATAAATAAAACTCAAACTTTATTTTAAACTTGAAATAACACACTTAGGCTCCTTTCACACGGCCGCTCCGTGTGAAAGGTCCGCTGCGGGACTTTTTTTTTTTTTTTCCACGGAGCGGATGACATTTCTCGCTCCGTGTGCCCGCATATCATCCCATCCGTTTGCGGATGATATGCGGACCTAATGTAAGTATATGGCACTGCGAATGTCAGCGGATGACACCGCTGACATCCGATTTTCCTTCCTTTCCGTTTTTTACACGGATGGAAAAATGGGGTTCTGTTCCGTTCCAAAAAACGGAACAGAACTGAAAGGAGGAAAATCGGATGTCAGCGGATGGTATTCCGCTGACATCCGCAGTGCCATTCACTTACATTGATGTCCGCAAATCATCCGCAAAAAAATAGGATGATTTGCAGACACACGGAAAGCAGCGGAGCGGCCGTGTGAAAGGACCCTTAAAAAACCTAGCCACTACGGCTCAGGTTGACAATATAAACCATAACTTTAAATAACATTATCCACCAGACAGGCGGAAATATTCCGCCTGTCCCCAACAGCCCAACGCGCCGCCTGCTCAATGCAAGTACCCAGATTGGTATTAAAAATATCCAAACCAATATCGGATAAGTGGACACCGTCCTTCCAATATAAACCCGCTACACCCCCTTCTAATTCTACATGCCTAAAAGATAAGATCCCCACTTTAGTAAGCAGTTTGCAAAGGCCCCTATTAACCCTTTTTCTAATTTTTTCCAGGGGTCTCAAAGATCGATATTTAAAAATTAACAATCTTGGAATGACCTGTGAAAAAACAAAATTAACTCAGGAAAACGAGATTGGACTAACTCCAAATTGTCCCTCATCTGAAAAAGGAGGTCCAAAGTTTTAAAACGACCGATGTCGTTACCGCCTAAGTGGATGACTAAAATATCAGGGTGAGGTAACAACTGTAAAAGTCTAAAGATCTCTGATTTAAATTCTGCCTAAACCATTCCTCGCTTACTAAACCAAAGGACCTCAAATTTCTTTTCCTCCAAGCCAAGGTTTTCTGTGTAGACCCTCTTCCTGGCTCTCCTTTGAGCCCAGTGAATGAAAGAGTGGCCCAGTATCCAAACCTTGAGCTTGGTTCCTGAAAATAAATACAATCATTAGGACGAATGTAAGACCGATAACTGTCAGATTTCCACCTACCTATCCTTTTAACTGAATCACCCTCCAAACCTAATCTGGCTGCCTCTGTTGCAGCACCTATTCTAAATGAATGAGTGGTAAAAACTGTGTCACTTAAATTCAAAAATTTTAAGCACATTTTCAGGACAGAAGAAAACTGATATCTGGAAAGAGGTTTTCCGGATTCATGTATGAACAATAGCTTTTTTTTTTTTTTTTGAGAATTAACTGCTTACCTATTCCTAACTAGTCCGTTTTGGAATGCTTAATAAAAATGCTGACACTAGAGCCAAAAAACTTAATATCATCAAAACTTAATCCAGAAAAACCAAACCTCATATTAGGAGTTAACTCCGAAATTCTAAGTGCAGCAAAAAACATAACAGAAAAAGCGGCTTCAAACATAGCCGGCTCGTATTTAGAGAAACAAACACTTTCTGTAGCTAAACAAGGTTTAACCAGTATTTCCACAGTAATAGGCTTCCTACCATCGACATTGAAATGTTTTTTCTTATAACCCTTTAGAGCTTGTCTCACAGCAAAGAAAGATAAACATGGGGGCAGATTGTTAAGTTTACAGAAAAATGACACTCCCGCTAAAGTCTTGTTAGCGTGAGACCAAGAGTATTGTTTCTTGAATAAAAAATTCAAAAAGGAAAATACCAAAGTCTCAGAAAAAGAGTCAGTGGGCACGCTGAGACACTGTAAATGCAGTAACCATAGTGAACATGCTGACTGGTAAGCAGGGGCAAAGGATCTTTTTATTTTCTCCTTGATGAACTCTAAATCAGCTCCCAGAGGTGAACAGGGCAGGGTTGTCCCACTGAATCTGCTTCCGGTAAAAGATGAAAAAAACAGTCCATCTGGAAGCGAGATAAAGAATCAGCCAGCACATTATCTTTACCTGGCACAAAGGAAGCTTTCATCCAGATGTTAAAGTAGAGACATTTTGCTACTAAATAACGAAGCATAATGGTGACTGGTGGGGATTTTGAAGACAAACAATTGATAGCAAAAAGCACCCCTCTGTTGTCAGTCCTTACCATGATGCGCTTGTTCCTAAAACAGTGGCCCCATAGAAGCCTAAGACCCTCCATCTGGAGCACCATGGTGCTGCACACCAATGGTTACGCCATATGGCGGCGAATCCTCTAGAACCAGCTGAATCTGTAAAAAGAAAAAAGTCCTTATACAGAATAAATTGTTCTTGCCATACCGCTTTCCCGTTGAAATAAAAAAGGAATTCAATCCAAACCAATAGATCCTCCTTCATGTCACCTGATATTCTCACGTGAACCAATAGATCCTCCTTCATGTCACCTGATATTCTCACGTGAGCCGAAGGGGATTTAAGGCCAGAGATGGCTGCATAAAGTCTCCTAGAAAACAATTTACCTACCGGGATCACCCTGGGGGCAAAAGCTAGTAAGCCTAACAAAGATTGTAATTCTTGTAAACAAACCTTCTTCCTGCGGATCACCATCAACAAAGATCTGCGCAGCTTCTCAATTTTTTTCTTCTGGCAGCCTGAATTCCATCTTATCGGAATCAATAGTGATACCTAAAAAATCTATGCATATTAAAGGAAGAACAGTTTTTTCATGGGCCAGAGGGACACCAAATTGTTTACAGTTTGTTTGTTTTATTTTTACAATAAAAGTGTTAAGCAAAATTTCACATGCATGGGAAGCAGAAGGTCCCATAAAAAGAAAATCATCCAAATAGTGAACCAAAAAACTAGAACCAGACACCTGTATTATTACCCATTCTAAAAAGGTTGAAAAACATTCAAAATAAAAGCAGGAAAGAGAGCAGCCCATTGGGAGGCATTTGTCAAAATAAAAGCTTCCTGCAAAATTAAAACCTAATGAATTAAAACACCTAAGGTGTATGGGTAATAAAGAAATGAAGACTTGCTAATAACGCACCTTGACCTACATTTCTAAGTTTACCTAAGGCATCCTCAAACGTTGAATATTTGACAGATGCCAAGTCCTCACTTATTTCATCGTTAAGTGAGTCACCTTTAGGTAAAGAAATTTGGTGTATCAACCTATAAGTATTAGGTTCTTTCTTTTGCACAATACCTAAAGGTGAAATTCTAAAATCCATAAAGGGAGGTTGAGAAAAAGGGCCCGCAAATCTTCCTTCTTGGATTTCTTCTGAAATTTTTTCAGCAACAATGTCTTGCAGGCCATCCACTGACTTTAAATTGTTGAAAATGACACAACCTTTCCCTTTAAAAACTGGTAAAGAAAAACCATAAGCAAAACCTTCAACTAGAACAGGGGTCTTCAAACTATGGCCCTCCAGTTGTTCAGGAACTACAATTCCCATCATGCCTATTCATGTCTGTGAATGTCAGAGTTTTACAATGCCTCATGGGATGTATAGTTCTGCAACAGCTGGAGGGCCGTAGTTTGAGGATCCCTGAACTAGAAGTTGTGCTTTCCCCTTGTCAGGGTAACTGAGGAGCCATGGCAGCATTTCTTGGAGCCTCACTGGAGTGATAGCTCTTTTGAATGCCCCCTGGCTGCTGGTTACTTGGCATTTTCTTAAAATATTTTGAAATGGGATGTGTTCCTGCACAGAAGGCACACTCGTGCCTTAATTTACAGGAACCAGGCCATTTGCATTGAGACTCATTGTAATTAAAGCAGACTCCCTTTCTAAAGGTTTGCAATCCATTCTGTGACTGCTGGGGGTTGCTAGTTTGTCTAGGAAAAATTTACCTTTGGGGTAGAAAAAGGTTGAGCCATAGCCCAACATCCTTGGTCCCCCATTTCAAATTGGGCTGAACTGCGAGTTTCTGTCTGAAAGCAACATCATACTTGAATATATAAAACTCTGCGCTTGTGGTTTGTTTGAATAAAAGTAGATAAAAAATATAAAAAGATAAATAGATAGAATGGATAAAAATTAGGCTGCAGCCTCCCTAGACTATAGCCAAGGGCTATATAGATATATGAAAGTAAGGTAGGGGAATGGCGCTGCCTAGTGGAGAAGGTGTGGTAGGATATCATTAAGTGCAGATGTGCTAAGAAAAATATGATGCACTATGAAAAAGGAAGGGGGAATGTTACTGCCTAGTGTCAGATAAACAGTGTATAATACAAAATAAATGTGATACACTATGGTTCAGGGTGGAGGAAATCACTGGAAAAAAGTTGGTGTAGTGTAGAAAAAAAATAAAATCAATGTGATCATATAGTGTCACCAGGATACATTATGCATGCACTGAGCCAGAGCCACTGAGACCCCCCCCCCCTTACCCCACAGCTGCCTGCCTGTGACAGTGACACTGACAGAGACCCCCCTCCCCCACAGCTGAGCTGACAGCCTGACACACTGACAGAGACCTGGATGTCCCACTGTCCTACACCTTCCCCAATCCCCCACAGCACTGACAAACACTGAGTAAGTCCCCCCCTTGCCCAGACCCCCACAGCTGACAATGACAGAGACCCCCAGGCCCCCACTGACACTCACAGAGAGCCCCCCTGGCTGCCAGCCTGCCACAGCAGAACAGTACCCCTGGGCCCCAACCGACCGTCCCCTGTCCCAGGCCCCCCAAATTTTGAGAGTGCTGGGGTCTCTCTGATGACAAACTCTAAAGTGTTTAAGCTAAACACTTTAGAGTTTGTCATCAGAGAGACCCCAGCACTCTCAAAATTTGGGGGATCGAAGAAGTCCCCCAACATTGGAGGGGTGGTAATTATATTAGAGCATTGAGTAAAAGAGAAACTGCCTGGATATATCAAACTAAAGAACCCTCCTCTACAGACGCCCAATTTCAGGACCCGCAGAGGATACCAGGAGCCATACATCGGATTCCCATTTATACCCGCTCTATACCCCTGTGTGGGGTGGGTATCTCTGGTGAGTGCATTATTCACTAGAGGGGTCACGAAGTACCTCTCTGCCCACCACGGGGACACTCATTTCACATTTAAGTTTGAAGATAGTCACCTGCTGCTAATAACGGACTTTTTCTATATTCCTTATTTATCGATATTTATATATTCACAGTGTCACTGGTTGCACTTTGGACTTTTTATTACCGTCTAACATTGTCACTAAATTTTAACTAATAATTTATTTGTCAATAACACTTGGGCATAGGCCACTTTATACACTAAGCACTTTATGGATACCTCTCATGGCCTTATTCTATAATTTTATTCAGACATCGTGTGATTATATTTGTTTTGAATAGCATGTTTTAAAGTATTTCTGTATTTAAATCTTTGAGCCAGAGGTGTTTACCCAATCACCGTATATATCTATTTATAATTTCTTCACGCATTTCTCACACTGCTTTAGGGTACATCTGGACACGTTACTCCATTTATGCACATTGTATCCTGGTGACACTATATGATCACATTGATTTTTTTTTTTTTCTACACTACACCAACTTTTTTCCAGTGATTTCCTCCACCCTGAACCATAGTGTATCACATTTATTTTGTATTATACACTGTTTATCTGACATTAGGCAGTAGGCCTGCGGAATATAATCGAAAGATCGATGCATCGCGATTCGACCCTTCGCGATTCTGCATCGATGCGGGTTGCCGGCATAATCGATTAGGAAATGACGTCATCAGCCGCGGCCACGCCCTATCGCGGAAGGGAGAAAAAGTCACAAGATCGCAGCTGATTGGTGGATTAGTGCGGGAGCTTAATAAAAAGGCAGCACAGCACCTGTCCTCCTCTGCAATGCAGAGCACAACAACAACCCACACAGCTGGTATGTAGTCCGAACAAATAATTGTATAATAATTGTATAATCATTCATGGGGGTCTCGCGTCTGTATCTCTGGGGGATGTCTGTGATGGGGGGGGCTGGGACAGGGGACGGTCGGTCGGGGCCCGGGGGTACTGTTCTGCTGTGGCAGGCTGGCAGCCAGGGGGTCTCTGTCAGTGGGGGCCTGGGCGTCTCTGTCAGTGTCAGCTGTGGGGGTCTTGGCAAGGGGGGACTCACTCAGTGTTTGTCAGTGCTGTGGGGGATTGGGGAAGGTGTGGGACAGTGGGACATCCAGGTCTCTGTCAGTGTGTCAGGCTGTCAGCTCAGCTGTGGGGGGAGGGGGGTCTCTGTCAGTGTCACTGTCCCTGTCACAGGCAGGCAGCTGTGGGGTAAGGGGGGGGGGGGTCTCAGTGGCTCTGGCTCAGTGCATGCATAATAAGAGGTTTGGCAACTTACGTCATCCGTCTCCGTCACATACGTGGTAGTATGGTAATGGCAGAAGAAGAAAAAGATTGAGAGATAAAAAATGCACCTAGCGTTTTAAGAGCAAACATCTGGGCACATTTCAGATTTTACGAACACACAGGGAAGCGTAAGTTGGACAAGACACACGCCGTGTGTAAAGCCTGTCACACAAAAATACCTAGGGAATACTACGAACTTGAGAAACCATGTTAGCCGTTTTCACTCTGAGTTAGTAACACCTGTCGCCACCAGCAGTGCCACCACTGCCAAGGAAAGACTGCTAGACCCAGATCAGCCAAGAATTGATGCTATACTGTCAACTTATCCGCCCAACTCAGAAAAAGAGAAGAAACTAACCAAAGCTGTGGCAGCTTTCATCGCCGAGGACCTACGGCCTTACTCAGTTGTGGACCATGCCGGGTTTCGCTACCTTTTGAAGACGCTAGAGCCACGTTATAAGATCCCATCACGCAGTCACTTTACAGAAAACGTTATACCTGCACTCTACCACGACACCAAAGCTCAGGTACTTGCGTCAATGAACCAAGCCAGTCGAGTCGCTATAACGTGTGATTCATGGACTTCAGTCACAACGGAGTCCTATGTTACAATAACAGCACATTACGTTACTAAGGACTGGCAGGTCTTGTCACATGTGTTGCAAACAAGAGCCATTTATGAGTCTCACACAGGTACTCATCTGGCAGAGCTACTGTCTCATGTCGTGGAAGAATGGCAGCTGTCTGATAAATCTGTAGTGCTTGTGACCGACAACGCGGCGAACATGATAGTTGCAGCTCAAGTTGGTAAATTTCCTCATGTTAAATGTTTTGCCCATACACTCAATCTTGCATGTCAGCGGGCACTGAAAGGGGCCACGCTCTCCAGGCTTCTCGCCAGAGTGCGACGAATATCCACATTCTTCCATCGCAGCACTAGAGCAAGCCACTGTCTAAAAGAGAAACAGAAATGTCTGGGCCTGAAGAATCATAAGCTAATAACTGATGTGCCAACAAGATGGAACAGCGCATATGACATGGTCGAGAGGTTCTTAGAACAACAACCTGCAGTTTGTGCCACCTTGCTGTCTCCAGAAGTCAGAAAAGGAGAGTCTGATCTCTGCACTCTCAATGAAACAGGTGTGTCAAATGCAGAGGACGCTGTGAGTGCATTAAAGCCAATGAAGGATGCAACCTTGCTGATGTCAGAAGAGCGCAACCCAACAGTGTCTCTCATTGCCCCTCTAAATGCACAACTGCTCCAGAGCATGACAGACACCATGCGAGACACACCCATGACCCATGAGATCAAGAATGCCATCAAAACAGATCTCCTGAAGAGGTACAGCAGTGAGACAGAGAAGAAGATCCTTCATACAGCCTCTGCACTGGATCCTCGCTTTAAAGGACTGCCTTTTATTCTCACAGAGGAGGAGAGATAGGAGATCTACAGAGGAGTGACTGAGGAGGCTGCATCTTTGGAGGTAATTAGAATTTCATCATGTTTCCTCCCAGACAGCTAGAAGCTCAGCTACATTGTGTTGTGTAATAACATGCCCTGATTCACTGATGCGGTGTGGGAAGTGGAACTGTATGGTATGGATTACCGTGCAGTTTCCCACACCTCATCAATGAATCACACTCTTAGTCAGTTCAGCTCTTCTTATACTATTATCTTTTGTTCAAACACACAGATTACATCTAATAGAAGGACAAATGTGGATGAAGTGCCTAGGGAAAAAGCAACTGTGGAAGAAGAAACACCCATTGAGGACAGCCATTCTCCTCCCAAAAAAAAGGCCACAACATCGCTGCTCATGACTTTGCTGGTGCAGTCTTTCACTGATGGTGCAATAAAACCTAAGACCCCCTATGCCAAGGCAGAAGACGAAATGGAAAAATATTGTAAATCCCCACCTCTGCCTCTCACTGAGGACCCTTTGAAATGGTGGCGTGAGCATGAGGTCATATTTCCCCTCCTCTCAGCTGTCAAAGCAAAACTTGTGTATCCCAGGTACAAGTGTATCTGCAGAGCGGGTTTTCTCTGCTGCAGGAGATGTTATAACAGCGAAAAGAAGCAGACTGAAACCTGAGCATGTGGATCAGCTAGTGATCTTACAGAAAAACCTACATGTTCCCAAATGCTAAGCACTGAAATAATTACTAATTCATGTTTTTAATGAATTAGTAATTACTAATTCAGTCTGCCGCCAGTCACCAGTCAGTCACACCACCAGTCTTGTTTTATAGCTTTATAGCACTGATGGTTTGTTTTTGAAGATTGTCCTGTCCAATGTATCCATTTCCAATCCATAATCCGTTCCGTTGCTTCACACTAAAAGTGTCCAGGCAAGTAGGCAGTGGTTCATTTAACCCTCAACCAAATAAATAATATTAAAGTGTATTTTCTTCTAGACAACTGACTGACACCAAGCCAGCCACGGTGCAGCATTATAGGAAGGAAAATCATTGAGAGAAATAACTTGTACATTTGAAGATTAACCTTGAGTAAATCTTATCTTATTGGATCACAAATAAATACACCAATTGTGGATTCTTGTGTAATATACTATATTTCTGAGTTTGTGAATGTGACCCCCATAGGATTTCCTCAAGGTTAAGCTTCAGTTTACAATTTATTCTCTCAAGGATTTTCCTTCCTCTAATGGTGGCTTGTTGGCTAGCTTGGCTACAGTTACAGATGCAATCGACATGGTAGAGTGCTGCTCAGTGCAGTGCAGGTAAAGTTTTCTTTCTGTAACGTGACTGACTGACTGACTGTCGTGACAACTCAAGAGCTTATAACGCAGCTCTAGCATTAACTCAACACACACACACAATGTGTGTGTGTTGAGTTGATGCTGAGGTTTGATCAGCTGTTTGAAACAGTCTGTCTCCACCAGACGGAATGACAGCATTTCAAAGGCCAGTAATTTTGAAATGCTGGCATTCAGGGCCAGGGCTCGAGGGTGGGTAGGTGTGTACAGTGCCTTGCGAAAGTATTCGCCCCCCTTGAACTTTGCAAACTTTTGCCACATTTCAGGCTTCAAACATAAAGATATAAAACTGTAATTTTTTTTGAAGAATCAACAAGTGGGACACAATCATGAAGTGGAATGAAATTTATTGGATATTTCAAACTTTTTTAACAAATAAAAACCTGAAAAATTGGGCGTGCAAAATTAATCAGCCCCCTTAAGTTAATACTTTGTAGCGCCACCTTTTGCTGCGATTACAGCTGTAAGTCGCTTGGGGTATGTCTCTATCAGTTTTGCACATCGAGAGACTGACATTTTTGCCCATTCCTCCTTGCAAAACAGCTCGAGCTCAGTGAGGTTGGATTGAGAGCGTTTGTGAACAGCAGTTTTCAGTTCTTTCCACAGATTCTCGATTGGATTCAGGTCTGGACTTTGACTTGGCCATTCTAACACCTGGATATGTTTATTTATGAACCATTCCATTGTAGATTTTGCTTTATGTTTTGGATCATTGTCTTGTTGGAAGACAAATCTCCGTCCCAGTCTCAGGTCTTTTGCAGACTCCATCAGGTTTTCTTCCAGAATGGTCCTGTATTTGGCTCCATCCATCTTCCCATCAATTTTAACCATCTTCCCTGTCCCTGCTGAAGAAAAGCAGGCTCAAACTATGATGCTGCCACCACCATGTTTGACAGTGGGGATGGTGTGTTCAGGGTGATGAGCTGTGTTGCTTTTACGCCAAACATAACGTTTTGCATTGTTGCCAAAAAGTTTGATTTTGGTTTCATCTGACCAGAGCACCTTCTTCCACATGTTTGCTGTGTCTCCCAGGTGGCTTGTGGCAAACTTTAAACGACACTTTTTATGGATATCTTTAAGAAATGGCTTTCTTCTTGCCACTCTTCCATAAAGGCCAGATTAATGCAGTATACGACTGATTGTTGTCCTATGGACAGAGTCTCCCACCTCAGCTGTAGATCTCTGCAGTTCATCCAGAGTGATCATGGGCCTCTTGGCTGCATCTCTGATCAGTCTTCTCCTTGTATGAGCTGAAAGTTTAGAGGGACGGCCAGGTCTTCGTAGTTTTGCAGTGGTCTGATACTCCTTCCATTTCAATATTATCACTTGCACAGTGCTCCTTGGGATGTTTAAAGCTTGGGAAATCTTTTTGTATCCAAATCCGGCTTTAAACTTCTCCACAATTATCTCTGACCTGTCTGGTGTGTTCCTTGTTCTTCATGATGCTCTCTGCGCTTTAAACGGACCTCTGAGACTATCACAGTGCAGGTGCATTTATACGGAGACTTGATTACACACAGGTGGATTCTATTTATCATCATTAGTCATTTAGGTCAACATTGGATCATTCAGAGATCCTCACTGAACTTCTGGAGAGAGTTTGTTGCACTGAAAGTGAAGGGGCTGAATAATTTTGCACGCCCAATTTTTCAGTTTTTTATTTGTTAACAGAGTTTGAAATATCCAATAAATTTCGTTTCACTTCATGATTGTGTCCCATTTGTTGTTGATTCTTCACAAAAAATTACAGTTTTATATCTTTATGTTTGAAGCCTGAAATGTGGCAAAAGGTCGCAAAGTTCAAGGGGGCCGAATACTTTCGCAAGGCACTGTATTTCCTCCTTCTCTCCAATGTTTGGGAGATTGACAGCTGCCATGTGACATGTTGGAGATGCTTGGTGATGGTGTCGTATGTGGTGGTTGTGGTGGAAAATAAAAGGGCTTGTACTGAAAAGTACAAGTGCTCCGCTCTTTTACATAACGATTTACCAAGCACTCGGCGATAAAGAAAGGAACAAACGCGCTGGGTCATTTCGATGCCATCTGCCAGGTCTCTCTCCATTGGATATGTCTGTGTGTGCATGTGTATGTGTATAAGAGCTAGTGTTTGTGTGTGAGAGTTTATGTGTCTCTTCATGGACGAATGATGTGTTAGCTGCTGTTATGTGAGCTGTTATGTGAGCTTGTGTCTGTGTGTGTGTGTGTGTGTGTGAGAGTGTCAGTGTGTGTGTGTGTGTGTGTGTGCCTCCTTCTGAGTTCTGATGTGTTCTGAGCAGGGCTTGTTTATTTACAGCAAGTAAGTGAGTTACAGGGAGTGGCTTCATGGCCACCAATCACAGATACGTATACATTCAAAAAGCACAATAGAAGCTGTGGAGTACACGCCCATAGATGGACAAGAGCGAACAAAAGACTAAACTGCCAGGAAGCACATGGCTTTTCATTGTTCATTCATGTCAATCCATAAACATGCATTCCATTACCTGTTGGTGGGTTTCCATCAAACATGATTCATATATATAAACCAATTTTGATAGTGACCATAAGATTTTCACCAGCAAGTCTTTCCTACAATGACAGTTAAAGTGATAATCGCTGTGAATAGCGATTATCAGTAAAACCGACACTGGGAGACATCATGACTATTTAAACTAAAGAATATGTCTATCAAAATTTCCACAACAGTCCCTCCTCTTTGTCATATGCTCCCATGTGTCCCTTGATGAATCTTCTTCTTCTTCTTCCAAAAAAAACAGAACAGTTCTTCTCACGATAAAAACAATCCATTTAAAAAAGTTTATAAAAAGAAAAAGATAACGGGTAAAAACAATCCATCGAAAGGAAACGACACTTGGGTTCCGTTCTTCGGGAGATGACTTCAGAGGGAGGGCATGAGACGATGGGATGCGTTGACCAGCGGTCAGGCTGAAGTCCTTGGCGTCGGATGCAGGGGCGGAATCTTGGGGCGTCTCGTCTCAGCAATCAGGACGAAGTCATCTGCTCGGGCTTTGGTGACTCGGTTGACCAGAAAACAGGACCATATAGGAGGAATAGAAACAAGAACAACATAAGTATATATACTTCTATTTCCTTCAACCAAGATCCAATGGAGAACAAAAAAATCCCCAGAACCTCCCAAAGCATTAAAAGGATTCCAACCCTCGTTAGCTATAGCTCTGGTTCTGCCTTGCAATGAAGTTACCTTATCCATATGGGCTTGGACCTTATCACTGCTATTGCTATGCCGGAACAGCAGTCTTCCCCTGCAGAAATCCCCCTTGGAAGCTAACACAAAATCTAGTACCATTTTCTCCTACACTAAAAACACCCGGAGTTTCATTGGTGAGATGACTGCTATACCTGTCTTACAGGTTGTAGATCCTACAAATCTAGTTCAGGTGCCAAAACTAAAGTTAAAGCCCAGCCGTGGACTACCTGATTGTCCCGATACCCAAATTGTATTGACCAGAAAAGAACAGGAGCCAGAGCTAACAATAAAACTATAACTGATGTTACCCTCTAGGAATGTGTCATTAAATTCTGTGCACACGTCTCTTGGTTGTCTTCATGATGATACGAACGTCTGCCATTGCTGGGGTGTAATAGCTAGGTGGGAGTTTGGAGCACACCCAGCCATTAGACCTGTTTGCCGTCTTGGCCAGCTGAAAATGCATTACCCTTGCTAAAACACACTTGCTAAATATGTAAATAAAAACGATACTCCTCATTATCATTCTTGGATGGAGTTGAGCAGCTTTTTGCAGTGGTTGGCATGGATCCAGAACCTCAAGGAAGTCGGCGTTGTCAGCTGAACCTGGTAATTCCTCCGCTCCAATCCCGGCCCTTGACGTTTACTCAGTCACCTGCTTGGACAGAATGTACACCGGTTATCGTGTCAGGGTCCGGGAGAGACTCCCGAACCCTATGATGGACCTTTTGGAGCTCCCGTTGCCAGGACTGCACCCACCCCGTCAGCTGAGAATGTAAAAATGACAGCTGCTGAGGAAAGCACAATCCAGGCTCTGGTTGACTCGAAAACAAAACTTTGTAGGGTGATAACCCATGGGACATTCCTGTTGGGGTAAAGAGCAATGAGAAAACATTTGAGCCGTGGCTCTTTCAATTCAGCCGTTCAGGCTTACCGCTAATCCCTGAAGCGCCGTACATACCTCTAAAAAGATCTGACCAGTGAAGTGTGATCCGCGATCTGACTCAATCGTTCCAGGCAGCCCCCTTGCGACAAACTATCTCAGACAGGATCTTTTTCGTGGTGGCAGTGGCAATGGCATTGTGCACGGACCAAGCCTCTGGACACCCAGAAAACATATCCGGACAGACCAAGACACGCTCGTTCCCCGGCAAAGTGATATAGTCTATCTGAATGCGCTAAAAGGGATATTCCGGTTTGGGTGGGTGCCTTCTCGGCTGCGGTAGTAAAGCCAGGGCCAATCCAATGCTCCTCCACCTATGCACACATAACCATCTTTGACTGGTGCCCAAGGTAATGAGTCGAGTGGGCCATCATTGGAAAAAGGGATCTGGGTAAACACCATTTACCATCAAGACCCCAGATGTCATCTGGACCCTGTGTAGCCCCTAAAACCATCCATCTCCTCTTTTCCTGCACTTCCGCTTGGGACTGCAGCTTCTTAACACATCAGAGGGGATGGCTAGCATTAGGGTCTCTGTCACCGGGCTCAGAGCACCTTCCTTAGCAGCTCTATCTGCCAAGGCATTTCCATTGGCTTCCATAGTCGTCTCAGTAGTATGAGCCTTTCCCTTCAGAATGGTTATCACGTGTGGCAAGCAAAAGGCAATGAACAGCTCTATTAACCCCGCACGTTTCACCGACCTCCCCAAACTAGTCAAGAACCCTCTTGCCTTCCAGACAGGACCACAATCATGTGCCAGTCCAAAAAGCGTATCTCAACTCTGTATAGAAATTGATCCCCTGATCTCTATGTCTTACCATGTGGGGTGTAGTACCTGGAACCATCGACAAAAAGGTTAGCAACTGGAATGGGGGTCTCATTCACTGGACTGACAGCCGTTGATTGCCACTCCATCAAAGAAAGACAATCATGTTGTCCCTACTAAAGTTGGAGATTGATGAGAGAGAGAGAGAGAGAGAGAGAGAGAGAGAAAAGAGAGAGAGAGAGAAAGAAAAAGAAAGAGAGTGAGATAAAGTTTTGAAAATTACCATTTTTCTGCACGGCCTTCTCCCCCCTTCTCTTCATTCTTAACAGGAAGAAGAGACGCAGGGTTCCAAAATAGTGCATCATTTAAGGTTACGAGGACTTTGGGGGTCCTTCAATGTCTGTATTCTCTGAGTGGTTAGATGTTGGGTACCTAGAGAAATGCAATGACCTAAAAAAAAACAAGCTTCTCCTTGCAAAGCTGGCCTAGCCTGCAATAGAGAGGTTCAGTCACTGACACTGTCTGGCCTGAGAGACCTACAGTGGGAGTTGTCTTCCCTGGAAGGGGAACCTTGCCTCTAGGTTTTTGAGATCTTAAAACCGTGTTGGCTGCATCGGTGTCAGCGAGGCAAGGGAGGGGCTATTTTAGTTCCTCTAGGATGTGAGCTGACACCGGTTTATCAACGCCTTATGATAAGTCATAGTCGTTTCTGACCATACCTACCTTGAATTTTCCGGATCCTCCGGAATAAATTGCCACTTACCCCACGGACCAGCCGGGTTGGTAGGACAATTATGCCTGATGTACCCTGACTTTCCGCATCCAGAGCAGACCTGTTAAAAGAACTTCTAGTTTGCCAAAGAGTTAGAAGGACAGGGTTCAGCTGTTACGACAGGCTGTTGAGAGATAAGAGACACTGTGAGGTGGGAGGGCATTACCAGTACCAAAGTCTGCACCGTGAACTGAAGAAAACGGAGATTAAAGTACAGAGACAGGTTCAGTGTCAGCGGATCTGGCTCGTCTCTGTAAAGTTAGCCCAGTAAGAGCTTCCTCCACTTCTCTCACCAGATCGCTGGGCTCGGCTATCTCATCAGACCAAGTGTACATAATGCGGTTCTTCCGGACTGAACCCGCCTCATGCACGCCTTGCTGATTGACCATAATAGATCTCTGAAGCCACAATTGTGCTACACTTTGCATCTCTGTCGCCTGGAGCCTAGTTCTGAATTCAATAACGAACTCCTCCCATCTCCAGACATCAAAAACACCTTCCAAAAAGGGATGTACCAACTGTTTCCCTTGGTTATTCCCCTTCCTGAGGGGTCTCATGGCCCGAGCCCCAAACTCAGACTTCATGTACCGCGAAACTGTTTGGCTAACCTGGGGGACCTGTGTTACCCCCCATTGCATGGATAAACCATTAACCATGACGATTCGAATCGCTTTCTTTGCACCTGGTTTAGGAGCAACACTGTCAGGTGCCAACTTTGACAGTGTTGGCCTGCTTCCGGACTCACGCGCCGGTCAGCTAGAAGACGTCAACCCGGTGGCTTTGTACGGCTATACAGCTCATCAACCCCCACACATACCCCAACTTCCGGTTATCTTACACGGCCTAATATGGGGCGGGTTTCGGTATCTACTCCTCACACGTTGAAGGCTGAAACAAGCGTGTCGCAATCACCCGTTTCACGTAGACGGCTCAAAGTACACACGTTCGTTTCGACCTAACCCGTGCAGCCAAACAACCCCCGAAAGTACAATGAAAGTCCTCCCTATACAAACCTTGGCTTTAGTCTATTCCTGGATGTTGCATTAGAAATTTAAATTAAGATGCCGGTTACTGATTGCACACTGGAAAGTATAACTTCTCTACCTAAAATCCAACCTGCAGTACCGAAAACTACCTCTGTTAGAAACAACCGCTCAGTACAAAACAACCCTGAAAAACTGAATCCAATATCAGTCACTCCACAATGTACTCTTATCATTGGAAAAAACTTAGTTACAACAAAAATGAGACAAAATACACCACAAAAACAGCTTAACCAAAAACTTACAAAACAAAAAAATAAATAGTTACCCCTGAAAAACAGACAAAAACACAAAAAACAAAAACTGATGGGTTGGATATATATCTGTGCTAAATATGAACAAAAAGATGAACAAAGCTAGCTAGAAAAACAACTGCCTAGATGCCAGATTTCAATCAAAATGAAAAAAACATTACTTTTAAACTGAAATACAGTGCAAAAATAACATCACAAAGTTGCCCTTTAAAACTACCAAAAAAGAGAAAAATGTTTTAAAGCTCAAAATAGCATTTCAGTCACATGGGTCTCAACTCCATTTAACAAAATAGCTGCCAAGCACATGGTCCACACAAAGGAAATGACATCACAAAATGGCTGCCATCCGAGCACATGGCCCACACAAAGGAAATGACATCACAAAATGGCTGCCATCCGAGCACATGGCCCACACAAAAGAGTTGCACAAAACAAAGAGTTTGAGCAACCATGTGCTTCTTTGTACACAACAACAAAAGACAGGAAAAACAGGTTTTACAGCTGTATTCAGAGACAATAGCTATCCTGGTGGAATGCTGATTTTGGGGCTGCACAATACAATCTGCTACTTAAAAACAGAAACTCAGTCCAAAACTGTCTGCTATATGCTCAATTCAAACATCAGAGTCCAAAGCAAAAACCCAGTTTCACTAATAAACGAGTTCCCGCCAAAAACCAATCCAGCACACACACCAACCAATCTGCGGCCCAAACCAACATTGATTGATAATATATTGTTATCTCATCGAACAATGCTGATATTACAACAGATGTTACAAGGTAATATTTAACACATATATCACAACCCCAGGATGTATTAACTGAGAAACTAACAGACCTGATCCCTAGCCACAAATATTAATAGAAATAACCCCATCGTTATATAAAAGAGCGAACGCTGCAAATGAAAAGGTTCTTTTGCTAAGCTTTTGTTTCTAGCTTCCACAGCGGACAAAGAAAGTAAGCCTTGGTTTAAAACCACAACAAATTTTCAAAAACTGAAATGACTTACCACACGGCGCCTTTGTTGTAACAAAACTGGACTCACTTCCCTCCTGTTTATCCGCTGAGAACGCTAGGAACTGTTAGGGCTACCAAGCTCGCCATATGTGGTGGAAAATAAAAGGGCTTGTACTGAAAAGTACAAGTGCTCCGCTCTTTTACATAACGATTTACCAAGCACTCGGCGATAAAGAAAGGAACAAACGCGCTGGGTCATTTCGATGCCATCTGCCAGGTCTCTCTCCATTGGATATGTCTGTGTGTGCATGTGTATGTGTATAAGAGCTAGTGTTTGTGTGTGAGAGTTTATGTGTCTCTTCATGGACGAATGATGTGTTAGCTGCTGTTATGTGAGCTGTTATGTGAGCTTGTGTCTGTGTGTCTGTGTGTGTGTGTGTGTGTGTGTGTGTGTGTGTGTGTGTGTGTGTGTGTGTGTGTGTGTGTGTGAGAGTGTCAGTGTGTGTGTGTGTGTGTGTGTGTGCCTCCTTCTGAGTTCTGATGTGTTCTGAGCAGGGCTTGTTTATTTACAGCAAGTAAGTGAGTTACAGGGAGTGGCTTCATGGCCACCAATCACAGATACGTATACATTCAAAAAGCACAATAGAAGCTGTGGAGTACACGCCCATAGATGGACAAGAGCGAACAAAAGACTAAACTGCCAGGAAGCACATGGCTTTTCATTGTTCATTCATGTCAATCCATAAACATGCATTCCATTACCTGTTGGTGGGTTTCCATCAAACATGATTCATATATATAAACCAATTTTGATAGTGACCATAAGATTTTCACCAGCAAGTCTTTCCTACAATGACAGTTAAAGTGATAATCGCTGTGAATAGCGATTATCAGTAAAACCGACACTGGGAGACATCATGACTATTTAAACTAAAGAATATGTCTATCAAAATTTCCACAACAGTGGTGTTGGTGGAACATCCTCTGTTTGCTGGTCGCCAGGTGCCACGGTGACGCCAGCGGTGGAAGGAGAGGCCGGGGCAGCAGCAGAGGAGGGAGCAGGAGGAGCATGAGAGAGTTCCTTGTTTTTAAGGTATTTACTCCAATGCAGTTCATGCTTTGCATGTAGATGCCTGGTCATGCAGGTTGTGCTCAGGTTAAGAACGTTTATGCCTCGCTTCAGGCTCTGATAGCACAACATGCAAACCACTCGTCTCTTGTCGTCAGGACATTGTGTGAAGAACTGCCACGCCAATGAACTCCTTGGAGCAGTCCTTGGTGTGCTCGGTGCGGTGGACAGTAGCAGACGTACTGTCTCTGGAATGGCCGCTGCGCTTTTGCACCCTGCTCCCTCTTTTGCTGTGCTGTTGCCTATGTGCGACCACCGCCTCTTCCTCATAACTGCATGCCTCACTACCACGACCTTCAGTCCAGTCTGGGTCTAGGACTTCATCATCCTCCACATCATCTTCCACCCATTCATGACCCCTCCCCGTCGGTCTGCACATTGCAGAAAGCCACAGCAGTTGGCACCTGTGTTTCGTCATCATCAGAGACGTTTTGTGGCGATATTCCCATGTCCTCATCCTGAAACAAAAGTGGTTGTGCATCAGTGCATTCAAGGTCTTCCTCTTCTGGGGCAGGGCTAGGTGGATGGGCCGGGGAAACCCTGGCAACAGAGTCATCAAAAAGCATAAGACTTTCCCGCATGATTTGGGGCTCTGACTGCTTGGCTGAGGGGGTGAGGTGGAAGACTGATGGGCATGGGCTGCAGGTGCCAACTCAGAGCTTTCTGCAGAGGACTGGGTGTTAGATACTGTGAAGGAACTGGAGGCACTGTCAGCCACCCAATCTACAATTGCGTGTACATGTTCTGGTTTCACCATCCGTAGAGCGACATTTGGGCCTATCAACTAACGCTGCAGATTCTGTCACCTACTCGCACCAGAGGAAGGTGTTTAACTTGGAGCGATGGTTGGCGCTGAACGGCCACGTCCTCTACCAGCAACAGGAGCTCCACCAACACAACCACGACCATGCCTACGTCCCTTATTTGATGTTCTCCTCATTATTTGCATTTACCCACCAAGCTGAAAGATTGGTCTCTCTCCGGTGTCAATTTACCTGGCAGTAGTCGACAATTACGTTCGCTAAGGCAGTACCCGTGTCATAAAAATGCTCCGTGGACCCAGAATAATGTTTTTAGTGCCCAAAATACACTGATTCTCAATTTCTATGGGGAAATGTAAAAAATTTTTGGTACACGATGTGCACAATGGTTTGTGGAACAAGAACAAGTATTTTTGTAATAAAATCCAGAAAATTTGTATTTCACTGCTGTAAATTTAAATTATTTATACGCCAGATGCACAACTGCTTTTTCTGGCTAAATCTATTAATGCACCAACATCCCTATATAATATGCAAACAAAACAAACTATGAAGTATCATGGGACTTTTAGGGTGCGTTTCTTATTTCATTGAGATAATAATGATTATCATAACACAGATTATCGTTTAAAAAGGGAAATTTTATTTTCCTAAAAACTTTTATTAAATAAATGTTGGTAATTGATAAAAAGGCGCTGGTGCTCTTTTTGTGGTATTAAAAAATAGTTTCCATACAAAACATAAATAGTGTATATAAAAATTAAAAATAAAGTGCAGGTGCTAACTTTTACTTATGCAAGGAGATTAAATTAATCAAGTGCTTACTAGTGTATTCACATAATACATTAGTATACCATAATAATGCATATAAATTCAATACATCCAATTAGTAAAGTGCAAGTGCTATCCTTTGCTTGTGCAGAAAAATGGTTTAAGCTTCTCCAAGTGCTTATTCGTGCATAAAAAATTAATATATCATACAATAAATATATGTGCCCACTTAATACCGTGCTAAAATAAGTGATATAAAGTGCTTAAATGGTTAAATGGTCCAAGACAATTCATGCAAAAAAAATTCCGGGCTGGTTTAATTGCTTGGATCTGTAGTGCTCCAGGTGATGGGGTGTGTCACTCGTTGCCTCTTACCAAAATGAAGTAGGTCACAAAGACCCCCAACGCCTGTGATCCCTTTATCTAGGTGGATCAGACCTCTTAATCGACTCAAGTATCCTGCTCCTTTTCCTTTTGTGCGTTTACTCGTGCAAGAATCAGTATATTCCGCATATATAGAGACACACAAGAAAAGCCAAAAATAGTATAATATTGCTTTGCTTTAATGAAATAAAAAACATATAATTGGCTTCTTACATTTCGGTGTGCCCTCCTGGCACTAGGCAATTGGGCAGAAAGTGGCTTGCGGGTATTGGGATGACACCTTATCCGAGGATCTGCAGCTCCCCCCTGTGTCTCCTGGTTCCCTGCTCACTTGCGGCGGTCGCAGCGTCCCAGCCTATGCTCCAAAACTGCCTGTACTTCCTACTTCCGGGTTTAGCAGAGAAGTAGGAAGTACAGGCAGTTTTGGAGCATAGGCTGGGACGCTGAGACCGCCGCAAGTGAGCAGGGAACCAGGAGACACAGGGGGGAGCTGCAGATCCTCAGATAAGGTGTCATCCCAATACCCGCAAGCCACTTTCTGCCCAATTGCCTAGTGCCAGGAGGGCACACCGAAATGTAAGAAGCCAATTATATGTTTTTTATTTCATTAAAGCAAAGCAATATTATACTATTTTTGGCTTTTCTTGTGTGTCTCTATATATGCGGAATATACTGATTCTTGCACGAGTAAACGCACAAAAGGAAAAGGAGCAGGATACTCAAGTCGATTAAGGTCTAATCCACCTAGATAAAGGGATCACAGGCGTTGGGGGTCTTTGTGACCTACTTCATTTTGGTAAGAGGCAACGAGTGACACACCCCATCACCTGGAGCACTACAGATCCAAGCAATTAAACCAGCCCGGAATTTTTTTTGCATGAATTGTCTTGGACCATTTAACCATTTAAGCACTTTATATCACTTATTTTAGCACGGTATTAAGTGGGCACATATATTTATTGTATGATATATAAATTTTTTATGCACGAATAAGCACTTGGAGAAGCTTAAACCATTTTTCTGCACAAGTAAAGAATAGCACTTGCACTTTACTAATTGGATGTATTGAATTTATATGCACTATTATGGTATACTAATGTATTATGTGAATACACTAGTAAGCACTTGATTAATTTAATCTCCTTGCATAAGTAAAAGTTAGCACCTGCACTTTATTTTTAATTTTTATATACACTATTTATGTTTTGTATGGAAACTATTTTTTAATACCACAAAAAGAGCACCAGCGCCTTTTTATCAATTACCTATATTTATCTATTGTTTTTAACAATTAAAAGGGCAGCAGGTTTCTATATCTCTTTATTAGGGCTAGGCGCCTTCACCATATTTTTATTAAATTAAATAAATGTTAAAATGCATATGAAAAAACACACATGGAACATACAAAATTCATGTCTTTCCAACAGGCGAAGTGTGAGGCATGATTTCTTGAAAACGCTAAATTATTTTGACCGGTTTCGCCAAAAAGCAGGCTTCCTCAGAAAATTTTAGCGCAAGACAATAACTCTTCTATCAAATACAAAAAATATGTGTCAAATACATGGAGTAAGCAAGACAACAAATACAGAGTAATTAGCATTATGAACAGCAAACTGTATACTTTTATATTCATAAAAGCAGCATTTTGGGGTGTTATAGAAAAAAGACGCATTTTAGGTAAAAAAAACAGTTGTGCATCCGGCGTATAAATAAGTAATTTCAATTTATAGCAGTTCACTACTGCATTTGTGAATTATGAACAGCAAACTGTATAATTATCTTCTGTCATTTTGCATTATTGATGTAAGTTACGGTGTAACTGTTCATGCTGTGTGGACCCCTCACCCCATGGAGTCACATTTTCATTTCACTCATCTTTCCCTGTTCCATCTGATTTGGGTATCATACCCCCTACATGTGGGCCCTGGTATCTGTGCCATGCTGCCTGGCCGCTTGTGGGTTCTGCTGCATCGGGTCCCTGTACGGAAGCCTGAGGCGTCCTGGGTCTCCATGGCGACATGCCCTGTGGGATCCAGGCGCCGCCTCCTTGGCTGTGTGGCGATGCCGCACCGGGATACTGCGCACGCGCCGGGTTCCATGGCGGGCGCCCCCCTCCTCCTTTTCTCCATATATTTTGGTTGAGTCGGGGGGGTTGGGCCGGCGTGACCACGGCCGTGATGTGGTTTCTGGTGGGGGGAGGTTACCACTCAGCCATCTCACGTACACATTCTGATTGGAGCTTCATGCTCCATCAGAGTGGAGGGAGGTATTTAAGGAGCATTTGATCTCTCCTGGTGCACTTGCCCTTAACTTGCGGTCTGGATAGGACATGCTCTACCTTTATAAACCTCTGTATGAACAACAGGTACTGTACATTTATGGGGGAGTGATGACTTTGATCATTACTTCGGTTTTCTTTTGGTTACTACCTTTACTGCAGTACCTAATTAGATCTTTCTTATATTTTTTAGGTGGACTTTGTCTACTTTGACTATTCCATCCCCTTACTGATAGGGGTGTTTGGGACAACTATCTTGCCCATTTGGGAGGTGGCCGCATTCATTTGGGGCTATGTTTAGCTATTCTTATTTTAAATATTTTTAATGGCATACCGTACAACATCTGAGTTCAATATATACAACCGTTGAATTCCCCCTGATGGTCTTGGAGATTGAGGGATCCCTGTGATCACCATGGGATTGTGTATAAACCCTTATGAAAACATATAATTTTGCCTATTAATCTTCTTTACCTTCACTTGTCCTTTCTGTAAGTAATTGCTGGTATATATTGAAATGATTGTAACTATTGGTATACACTTTCAACCATATGAGTGGTTTAATCAAGTCCCTTGTGTTTTCACTAGGAGCTTGCTAGCCCTTTTTTTCTCCCTCTTGGAATACTTCCCTCTGCGGGAGACCTTTAGTGGCTACACCTGCTTTGCTGCTGGACGTCATGTGTTCAGATCCTGAGGCCCACTTACAACATTGTTTCTCCATAATTGCTCCATCTGCAGGTTTGGATCAAGTTTTTCTCCTGGGTGTCTATGGGAGGGGGTTTTTCCATATAGCATGAATATAAAAGTATACAGTTTGCTGTTCATAATTCACAAATGCAGTAGTGAACTGCTATAAATTGAAATTACTTCTTTATACGCCGGACGCACAGCTGTTTTTTTTACCTAAAATGCATCTTTTTTCAATAACACCCCAAAATGCTGCTTTTAACTGCTGTACATTAACAGTATATATTTATACTATGTATGGACACCAGATTTAGGGACCCAGAGCACAGATTTGGTCACCAAAATTCACAAATGCAGTAGCGAACTGCTATATATTGGAAATAATTATTGAAGTGCCAGATGCACAACAGTTTTTTCTGCCTAAAACATGTCTTTTTTCAATCAATAACACCCCATAATGCAGCTTTTAACTGCTGTACATTAACAGTATATATTTATACAATGTATGGACACCAGATTTGGGGACCCAGAGCACAGATTTGGTCACCAAAATTCACAAATGCAGTAGTGAACTGCTATTAATTGAAATTACTAATTTATACGCCGGATGCACAACTGTTTTTTCTGTCTAAAACATGTCTTTTTAAAATAACACCACAAAATGCAGCTTTTAACTGCTGTACATTAACAGTATATATTTATACTATGTATGGACACCAGAGATTTTGGGACCCAGAGCACAGATTTGGTCACCAGAATTCACAAATGCAGCAGTGAACTGCTATAAATTGAAATTACTTATTTATACGCCAGATGCACTACTGTTTTTTCTGCCTAAAACGCGTCTTTTTTTAATAACACCCCATAATGCAGCTTTTAACTGCTGTACATTAACAGTATATATTTATGCTATGTATGGACACCAGATTTGGGGACCAAAAGCACAGATTTGGTCACCAAAATTCACAAATGCAGTAGTGAACTGCTATATATTGGAAATAATTATTGAAACGCCGGATGCACAACTGTTTTTTCTGCCTAAAACGCGTCTTTTTTCAATAACACCCCCACAATGCAGCTTTTAACTGCTGTACATTAACAGTATATATTTATACTATGTATAGACACCAGATTTGGGGACCCAGAGCACAGATTCGGTCACCAAAATTCACAAATGCAGTAGTGAACTGCTATATATTGGAAATAATTATTGAAACGTCGGATGCACAACTGTTTTTCTGCCTAAAACGCGTCTTTTTTTCAATAACACACCATAATTAGGGTTGAGCGAACACGGACTGTATTATTCGTGTTCGTACCGAATAATTGGATTTTTGTTACCCGAACACGGACCCGAAAACTTTACTGTATATTCAGGTAAAAATCCATGTTCGGTCATTTTATTTCCGGGTTTTGTATGCATTGGCGCGCTTTTCATGGCTGGCTTTCAACAGCCAATCAACAAGCGATTAACTGGTGTGCCTTAAGCCATCCCAGCCATGCCTACAAATGTATTAGTAGCTGTGATTGGCCATCTGAAGCATGTGACCAAGTCTTTATAAGTTCGAGCCAGCGCCGCTGCGTCATTCTGCTGTGTTAGTTCAGGGACAGAGAACACATCATACGTGCTGGCTGCTGATTAGGGACAGACAGGCAAAAATCATTTGTGTCCAGATAGAATTGAGGGACAGGTCGGAGTGTGTTAGGCAGGGCGAGTTGTAGGGCATTTTAGGGCGAGGCTGCTGATTTTTAGGGTCAGTGTTCTACAATCGATATTGCTGTGTGGGGGGCGTTTGCAGTGACCGATCTTATCAACCCTTTTAGGGAGAGGCTGGAGATAGGCAGGTGTCAGTGGTCCACATCGATTTTGCTGTGTGTGGGGTGCAGTGAACACAATCTTTTTTGCCCACTGAGGAGGAGGGAGAAAAGTCTTTTTCTATCAGTCACTGTGTGCAGCGTTTTTCCTTCAGTGCTGTGCTGTGCTGACTGTGATCATACACTGCTGTGTTCAGTGTTCACATGTGCTATTATTGAGAGATTTCAAAAGTTATACACTTTTTTCTATTCCACTATTCAATATACACCCTTGGGTTAAAAAAAATTAAATTATGGCATAGTCTGTACTAATCTAGTTAAAAATTACACACTTAAAAAGGGGAATTTTTTTTTTTTCCCTCCATAGCCTGCAGCAGAGCTGAATGATATAAGACACTGCTGTTCTCATGTGCTATTGATAAATCACACCAATTTTATATCATATTTTCTATTCCGCTATTCAATAAAAACCTTTGGGTATAAACAATTAAATTGCGGGATAGTCTGTGTTGGTACGTGTGAGATACACCTTTCCAATTTTTGGGGTGCATCTCATACTTCTGAAGATTTGAGGGTGCTGCCTGTTCCAAACTCCTCCTACTCCTCATCCTGCCTTTGGGGGTACAAAAAATAGTAATTGGGGCCTAGTCTGGTTCTGTACGTGTGAGATACATACACTTTTTTTGATAATATTTTCTATTTCGCTATTCAATCAAAACCTTTGGGTATAAACAATTAAATTGCGGGATAGTCTGTGTTGGTACATGTGAGATACACCTTTCCAATTTTTGGGGTTCATCTCATACTTCTGAAGATTTGAGGGTGCTGCCTGTTCCGTACTCCTCATCCTGCCTTTGGGGGTACAAAAAATAGCAATTGGCGCCTAGTCTGGTTCTGTACGTGTGAGATACATAAACTTTTTTTGATAATATTTTCTATTCCGCTATTCAATAAAAACCTTTGGGTATAAACAATTAAATTGCGGGATAGTCTGTGTTGGTACGTGTGAGATACACTTTTCCAATCTTTGGGGTGCATCTCATACTTCTGAGGATTTGAGGGTGCTGCCTGTTCCGAACTCCTCCTACTCCTCATCCTGCCTTTGGGGGTACAAAAAATAGTAATTGGGGCCTAGTCTGGTTCTGTACGTGTGAGATACATAAACTTTTATTGATAATATTTTCTATTCCGCTATTCAATAAAAACCTTTGGGTATAAACAATTAAATTGCGGGATAGTCTGTGTTGGTACGTGTGAGATACACCTTTCCAATTTTTGGGGTGCATCTCATACTTCTGAGGATTTGAGGGTGCTACCTGTTCCGAACTCCTCCTACTCCTCATCCTGCCTTTGGGGGTACAAAAAATAGTAATTGGGGCCTAGTCTGGTTCTGTACGTGTGAGATACATACACTTTTTTTGATAATATTTTCTATTCCGCTATTTAATCAAAACCTTTGGGTATAAACAATTAAATTACGGGATAGTCTGTGTCGGTACGTGTGAGATACATACACCTTTTGATATCATATTTTCTATTCCGCTATTCAATCTACACCTTTGGGTAAAAACAATTAAATTGCGGGATAGTCTGTGTCGGTACGTGTGAGATACACCTTTCCAATTTTTGGGGCGCATCTCATACTTCTGAAGATTTGAGGGTGCTGCCTGTTCCGAACTCCTCCAACTCCTCATCCTGCCTTTGGGGGTACAAAAAATAGTAATTGAGGCCTAGTTAGGTTCTGTACGTGTGAGATACATACACCTTTTTTTGATAATATTTTCTATTCCGCTATTTAATCTACACCTTTGGGTAAAAACAATTAAATTGCGGGATAGTCTGTGTTGGTACATGTGAGATACATACACCTTTTGATATCATATTTTCTATTCCGCTATTTAATCAAAACCTTTGGGTATAAACAATTAAATTGCGGGATAGTCTGGGTCGGTACGTGTGAGATACACCTTTCCAATTTTTGGGGTCCATCTCATACTGCCGAGGATTTGAGGGTGCTTCAGTCTGCCTCCTGCCTGTTCCGAACTCCTCCTACTCCTCATCCTGCCTTTAGGGTACAAAAAATTGTAATCGGGGCCTAGTTTGTGTTTGTACGTGTGAGATACACCGTTTTGTAAAATTTGTCCTATTCCGCTATTCAATATACACCCTGTTTGAGTGTAAAAAATTAAATTGCGGGATAGTCTGTATCGGTACATGTGAGATACACCTTTTTAAATTTGTTTGGCGCATCTCCTTCTACCGCCGAGGATTGCAGGGCGCTTCAGTTTGCCTCCTGTTCCCAACTCCTCCTACTCCTCTTCCTTATCCTGCCTTTAGGGTACAAAAAATTGTAATCGGGGCCTAGTTTGTGTTTGTACGTGTGAGATACACCGTATTATAAAATTTTTCCTATTCCGCTATTCAATATACACCCTTTTGGAGTGTAAAAAATTAAATTACGGCATAGTCTGTATCGGTACGTGTGAGATACACCTTTTAAATTTGTTTGGCGCATCTCCTTCCACCGCCAAGGATTGCAGGGCGCTTCAGTTTGCCTCCTGTTCCAAACTCCTCCTACTCCTCTTCCTCATCCTCCCTTTAGGGTACAAAAAATTTTAATCGGGGCCTAGTGTGTGTTTGTACGTGTGAGATACGCCGTTTTTTATCCTTTTTCCTATTCCGCTATTCAATATACACCCTTTTGGGGTAAAAAACATTAAATTGCGGCATAGTTTGCATATTTGACTGTGAGATACACCCGTGCGATACTGTTGTTGTTTTGTTCCGCTATTCAATAAACACCTTTCTAGGGCAAGATCTTAAATTACAGAAATATGAGGAGACCGTCAAATAGGGGCCGTGGCCTGGGTCGTGGTGCTGCTGGTAGAGCTCCTGTTGCAAGGAGAGGACGTGGTCGATCTGTGCCAGCTACACGCACAAGTGAAACACCTTCCTCAAGTGTTAGTAGGCGACAGAACCTGCATCAGTATTTGGTAGGGCATCATACGCCTCTAGAAGTGATGATGCCAGAACACGTAGAGGCGATAGTAGATTGGTTTGCTGCTGACAGTGCCTCCAGTTCCTTCACATTGTCTCCCACCCAGTCTACGGCAGAAAGGTCAGAGTTGGCACCTGCAGCCGATGTCCAACCGTCTTTCACCTCACCCCCTTGCAAATCAGGCAAGCAGTCTGAGCCCCAAGCCATACAGCAGTCTCTTCTTCTTTTTGAGGACTCTGTCAGCAGGGTTTCCCAGGGCCATCCACCTAGCCCTGCCCCAGAAGTGGAAGAGATTGAGTGCAGCGATGCCCAACCACTTATTTCTCAAGATGAGTACATGCAAGGACCATCGCAGCACGTCTCCGATGATGACGAAACGCAGGTGCCAACTGCTGCGGCGTTCAGCATTGTGGAGACCGACAAGGAGGGCAGGGGTGAAGACTGGGTGGAAGATGATGTGGAGGACGATGAGGTCCTCGACCCCACATGGAATGAACGTCATGCAGGTGACCTGAGTAGTTTGGAGGAAGAGGCGGTGGTCGCACAGAGCCACCAGCACAGCAGAAGAGGGAGCAGGGTGCAGAAGCGGAGCGGCCGTGCCCTAGACACTATGCCTGCTACTGCCCAACGCAGCAAGGGAACGAGCGCACCAAAGCCAGCTCAAAGGAGTTCTCTAGCGTGGAAGTTCTTCAGAAAATGTGCTGATGACAGGACACGAGTGGTTTGCACCCTGTGCAATCAGAGCCTGAAGCGAGGCATAAACCTTCTCAACCTGAGCACAACCTGCATGATCAGGCATCTAAGTGCAAAGCACGAGCTGCAGTGGAGTGGACACCTTCAAAACCAAGAAAGGTCTCTGGCTCATCCTGCTTCCTCTTCTGCTGCAGTCTCGGCCGCTCCAGCCACATCTGTAGTGATACCGACACCTGCCACCCCGCAAACAGACGATCTGTCAGCAACACCACCACCTGGGTCACCAACCATCTCCACAATGTCCCATGGAAGCGTTCAGCTTTCCTTCTCCCAAACACTTGAGAGGAAGAGGAAGTACCCCCCTACCCACCCGCGATCCCTGGCCCTGAATGCCAGCATTTCAAAATTCTTGGCCTTTGAAATGCTGTCATTCCGTCTGGTGGAGACGCACAGTTTTAAAAACCTTATGTCGGTGCCTGTCCCACAGTACGTCGTGCCCAGCCGCCACTACTTTTCCAGGCAAGCCATCCCTTCCCTGCACAACCAAGTGGGGGAAAAAATCAGGTGTGCACTGCACAACGCCATCTGTGCCAAGGTCCACCTAACTACCGATACGTGGACCAGTAAGCACGGTCAGGGGCGTTATTTCTCCCTAACGGCACACTGGGTAAATGCAGTGGCGGATGGGCCTGAGGCGGATAGCAATTTGGCGCATGTCCTTCCACCACCGAGGATTGCAGGGCGCTTCAGTTTGCCTCCTGTTCCTAACTCCTCCTACTCCGCTTCCTCATCCTCTACCGCCTCCTCATCCGGACAGCGTAACACCTTCACCACCAACTTCAGCACGGCCAGGGGTAAACGACAGCAGGCAGTTTTAAAACTTGCCTGTTTGGGGGAAAAAACCACACACCGCGCAGGAGTTGTGGAGGAGCATGGAACAGCAGACAAATGAGTGGTTGCTGCCAGCGAGCCTCAAGCCCGGCCTGGTGGTGTGCGATAACGGGCGAAATCTCATAGCAGCTCTGGGCCTAGCCGGTTTGACGCACATCCCTTGCCTGGCGCATGTGCTGAATTTGGTGGTGCAGAGGTTCCTTAAAAACTACCCCGATATGTCAGAGCTGCTGCAGAAAGTGCGGGCCGTCTGTGCGCACTTTCGGTGTTCTCACCCTGCTACTGCTCGCCTGTCAGCGCTGCAGCGTAACTTCGGCCTTCCCGCTCACCGCCTCATATGTGACGTGCCCACAAGGTGGAACTCCACCTTGCACATGCTGGAAAGACTGTGCGAGCAGCAGCAGGCCATAGTGGAGTTTCAGCTGCAGCACGCACGCGTGAGTCGCTCTGCGGAACAGCACCACTTCACCACCAATAACTGGGCCTCCATGCGAGACCTGTGTGCCTTGTTGCGCTGTTTTGAGTATTCCACCAACATGGCCAGTGCCGATGACGCCGTTGTCAGCTTAACTATCCCACTTCTATGCCTCCTTGAAAAAACAATTCGGGCGATGATGGAAGAGGATGTGGCACAGGATGAGAAGGAGGAGGAGGAGGAGGATGAAGAGGTAACATTTCCAAGGCTTTCAGGGCAGTCATTCACAAGGGGCTCCGAGGGTGGGTTCCTGCACACACAAACGCCAGGGACACAATTGTCCAGCAGGGGCACAGTTCTGGAGGATGAGGAGGAGGAGCTGGAGGAGGAGATGAAACCATGTTCACAGCAGGGTGGCACCCAGGCCAGCTCATGGCCATCACTGGTGCGTGGCTGGGGTGATACAGAGGACACAGACGATACACCTCCCACAGAGGAGAGCCTTTCGTTGCCTCTGGGCAGCCTGGCACACATGAGCGATTACATGCTGCAGTGTCTCCACAACGACCGCCGAGTTGCCCACATTCTAACTTGTGCTGATTACTGGGTGGCCACGCTGCTGGATCCCCGTTACAAGGACAAGGTACCGTCCTTAATTCACTCACTGGAGCGCGATCGCAAGATGCGCGAGTACAAGCGCACGCTGGTAGACGCGATGCTGCTGGCATTCCCACCTGACAGCGGGGCCACAGTGGAAGCACAAGGCAGAGGAGGAGGAAGAGGTCGCCAACGCAACCAGGGCACCGCCAGCACCTCAGAAGGCAGGGTTAGCATGGCCAAAATGTGGAAAAGCTTTGTCAGCACGCCACAACAAACAGCAGCACCAGCAGCTCATATGGAACGTCTTAGCAGGAGGCAGCATTTCACCAACATGGTGGAGCAGTATGTGTGCACACGCCTAGACGTACTGAATGACGGGTCTGCCCCCTTCAACTTCTGGGTCTCCAAGTTGGGCACATGGCCTGAGCTTGCCCTTTACGCCTTGGAGGTGCTGGCGTGCCCTGCAGCCAGTGTATTATCTGAACGGGTATTTAGCACGGCTGAGGGCGTTATCACAGACAAGCGCAGTCGCCTGTCCAGAGACAATGTGGACAAGCTCACGTTCATTAAAATGAACCAGGCATGGATCCCACGGGACTTTTCCGTACCTTGTGCAGAATAGCGATGGATACCGACCTTACCCAGCCATTGTTCTATTTGTGCTCTTTCTCACTCTTTTGGGGTGTACCCTCATTTAAAACTTCTGAAAAAAAGCTGTGTTGGCTACCTCATCCTCCTCCTCCACCGCCGCTTCCACCTACAACGCCCATAGGTGTGCGCAGCCTATTGCATTAGGGTGTGCATCCCAAAGTTTATATACACATGCATGTGTTTGCCTACATGTACATGGCCCCGATACATTACTCTCCCTGCTGGCAAAGAGAAATAGAGCAGAGCAGGTCCGAGGGAGATCTTTCCCATCTCCTCACTGGCAAACAGAGCGATAATGCTATGTGCCCTAGGTGATTAGGGTGTGCCCAGATACACCAGGTACACCCGGCACACCCTGTGTGCACGCCTATGACACCGCCACATCCACCACCACCTCAACCTCCCTCCTACTCCATATGGGCCTCGTCCTTCAGAGATGAAGAACATTGTTTTATTTTTCTGTTTTTTTTTTTGTTGTTTTAAGTTATTTCCCTATCCACATTTGTTTGCAGAACACTTGCCATGCTCTTAACTACGTTTTGCTGCCATTTGCAGCACTCTAGCCCCGGACACCAAACCATATTGACTTCAATGGGGTTCGGTGTCCGGGAAAAGTTCGGCAAAAGTCCGGGACACGGACCCAGACTTTTTTTTTAAGTTCGGCCGAACCCGCCGAACACGGACATCCAGGTGTCCGCTCAACTCTAACCATAATGCAGCTTTTAACTGCTGTACATTAACAGTATATATTTATACTATGTATGGACACCAGATTTGGGGACCCAGAGCACAGATTTGGTCACCAAAATTCACAAATGCAGTAGTGAACTGCTATATATTGGAAATAATTATTGAAACGCCGGATGCACAACTGTTTTTTCTGAATAAAACGCGTCTTTTTTTAATAACACCCCATAAGGTAGCTTTTAACTGATGTACATTAACAGTATATATTTATACTATGTATAGACACCAGATTTGGGGACCTAGAGCACAGATTTGGTCACCAAAATTCACGAATGCAGTAGTGAACTGCTATATATTGGAAATAACTATTGAAACGCCGGATGCACAACTGTTTTTTCTGCCTAAAACGCGTCTTTTTTCAATAACACCCCATAAGGTAGCTTTTAACTGCTGTACATTAACAGTATATATTTATACTATGTATGGACTCCAGATTTGGGGACCCAGAGCACAGATTTGGTCACCAAAATTCACGAATGCAGTAGTGAACTGCTATATATTGGAAATAATTATTGAAACGCCGAATGCACAACTGTTTTTTCTGCCTAAAACGCGTCTTTTTTCAATAACACCCCACAATGCAGCTTTTAACTGCTGTACATTAACAGTATATATTTATACTATGTATAGACACCAGATTTGGGGACCCAGAGCACAGATTTGGTCACCAAAATTCACAAATGCAGTAGTGAACTGCTATAAATTGAAATTACTTATTTATACGCCGTATGCACAACTGTTTTTTCTGCCTAAAACGCGTCTTTTTTCAATAACACCCCATAAGGTAGCTTTTAACTGCTGTACATTAACAGTATATTTTTATACTATGTATGGACACCAGATTTGGGGACCCAGAGCACAGATTTGGTCACCAAAATTCACAAATGCAGTAGTGAACTGCTATATATTGGAAATAATTATTGAAACGCCGGATGCACAACTGTTTTTTTCTGCCTGAAACGCGTCTTTTTTTTCAATGACACCCCATAATGCAGCTTTAACTGCTGTACATTAACAGTATATATTTATAATATGTATGGACACCAGATTTGGGGACCCAGAGCACAGATTTGGTCACCAAAATTCACAAATGCAGTAGTGAACTGCTATATATTGGAAATAATTATTGAAACGCCGGATGCACAACTGTTTTTTCTGCCTAAAACGTGGCTTTTTTCAATAACACCCCAAAATGCAGCTTTTAACTGCTGTACATTAACTATAGTACATAGTATAACTATATGTACTATTTGATAGCTGAAATTGAATATATGATTTAGTGCATTGTATACACAAGTGCTCTGTGGCACCACAGATCCCAGGCTAGACAAATGGACTATGTCACCCCTTAAACATACAAAAGGCAATATAGGGGACTTGAGCAGCCAGAAAAAAAAAAAGGTTTTCCTTCACTGAGCTACAAAATACGATTAGGCTGATGTCCCTGGCTGGCTGGGCTAATATGGCCGCCGAGCACCACCTCAGTAACAGATGGATTACAAAAAAAGATTTCCCTTGCAGTGGCTGGGTACAGAAATGTTGGATTGCTGAAGCACCCTTCCTCCCTATTTGCTGTATCTTGTGGATTAAAGTAGCACAGGTTCTTCTGATATGTGCCCTATTCTGTACCTGATCGTGGCACCAGCATCCTTTCCCTAAGCTCACAGCAGCAGAGTGACGTGCGGCAGTACATGACTCCAGCTTATAAAGAGGCTGGGTCACATGCTGCACTCAGCCAATCACAGCCATGCCATTAGTAGGCATGGTTGTGATGGCTTCTTAAGGCAAAAAGTAAAACGCTTGCTGATTGGCTGCTGTGCAGCCCTTCAGAAAGCGGGAAGAAATCGCAGAATAACGGACCTGGACCCGAACGTTTTTGAAAATGTCCGGGTTCGTGACCCTAACACCCCAAAATTCGGGGCGGACCCGAATTATACAGTTCGGGTTCGCTCAACACTAATTAGGATTGATTTATTTTCAATGATACGTAGCATAGCTTGTAGACTCTTTGACACAGACTAAACAATATCAACTAATTTTGGTTATTTTTACCAAGGATATGAAGCAGTATACATTTTGCCCCAAATTTATGAAGAAAAATTACTTATTTAAAAAATGTTATAATATAAAACTAAAAAAAGTGTTTTTTTTTTTTTTTTTTAAATTCCTGTTCTCTTTCTTTAACTTGTATCCCAAAAAATAAAAAACCCAGTGCTGATTAAATAGCACCAAAAGAAAGCTCTATTTGAAACAATGATAAAAATGTTGTTTGGGTACAGTGTAGCATGACTGCCATTCAAAGTGTGAGAGCACTGAAAGCTGAAAATGTGTCTGGGCAAGAAGGGGATAAAAGTGCCCTGTATTGAAGTGGCTACACATTATGCCCAACACCATAATAGGAACCCCACTGGAACGATTTTCTTGGACATTGACAAATTTAACCTCCATTGGAGGGGTTCTAATTCACTTGAGACCAAGTGGATTTATGACATTTATGAAATGTTATGCGCCACTGGGTCTCAACATAGATTGGGACATTAACTGCAAAAACAGTTAAAAGCGATTACAGATAGTTAATCACAATTTCTTTGATTTACATATAAGCCAGTATTTCCTTCCCATTCTGTAGCTTATTTTGGGGAATTCCCTACCAATGTTCTCCAAAGACTCGATTAAAGGAAAAGTATTGATATCATAACTTTATAATTGAATGTTTTTTCCGAATGTTTTTTCTGATCTGAACACTTTGGTACCTACATTTTTTAAAGTGCTGTTATATTAATATAAGACGTGCATTACAGGGCAGTTTTGTCATTACCTTCAGATGGTTCATGTTTTACATATATTTTAAGGTAATATTTGAATGTAATATTTGTATTATTATAAGAATATGCTCTAATATTGTTCATACTGGATCACATTTATATCATCTTTATGGTGGTAATGTAACCGGGCTGTTCTTACATTATGTAAGCACAGTTTCCCTCATCACAAGGATGATTGTGTTAAATTTTTATATATAATTTTCAACTGAGATTGTTTCTATATTCATTTTTGAACAAATTTGGTTTCCAGCCACAAGATCGCTTTGCTTCATGATTCATATTTGAAAGGGATATTATATTTCCCCTACAGGGGGAGCAGAAAAGATAATTTATCACACTTTGTCCAAGTAATATGGATGAGCTCCTCTAGGGGGCCGAGGACAGGTATTGCTATGGTGTTTCCACGATATACACGCTAAATCTGTTGTGAGGTGCATTTAAGGGTTGAGTGGCGGCATGTGTTCCCTACCCCTGATGAGGTCAACTATGATGAAACGCGTAAGTCGGAGTCTAAACGCATTTGGGAAGGACAGAAGCATCCATTGATCTATATGCTTGTTTATATCTGACAATTTGTAAGTGTAATTCTTTTACATGGAGATTGCATCTCTATTTCTATGAATATACCACCACATGGACTTTCCTTAAGCGATAGATGTGGGAGATCCATTGCGCTCTGCATTGCCTTGCTACAAGTCACAGTAGTAAGTAAGTAAGGAATAAGATGTCTAGAGTTATCTAGCTTCCTCATATCCCATGCACCAAAAGGCCACTTATCTAAAACTTTTATTGTAAATCATAAAAAGGTATGTAAATGACCATAACAGATTTGCCTGTAAGGTGATATCTACCGAATTTATCGGCGTATAACACGTACCTCAAATTTATGAGGGAAATTTTAGGAAAAAAAGCTTACATTTGAAATAAACAGCTTTGAACTCAGAACTTTTTTTTGTAATCAAATGCAGCCTCACTTGTGCCCATGAATGCAGCCTCATCAGCACAGTGTCCAGCAATGCAGCCTTGCCAGTGCCGTGTCCAGTATTGCTGCCTCGCCAGTGCCATTGTACAGAGCGGGGGCGGGCCAGACCGAGGAGAAGGGAGGACGAGTGGCTGCTGTCATCTGAAGTCCAGGAGCCTATGATAGACGTCACACGTCCCAGCATTGGGCCACTGGGCTGTCTATCATAGGAGGCGGGACTTTCTATGACAGTAACTACTCAACCTTCCTTCTGCTCGGGCCGCAACCCTCTGCCTCTCAGTGCTGCCTGGCCTTTTTTTTTTCTTTTGTTATATATCGGCGTATAACACGCACTGCTGTTTTGCCCTCCATTTTTAGGAGGAAAAAGTGTGTGTTATAGGCAGATAAATACGGTATCTCTCAGATATGTAACACGGTACACTCATCCATGTGGACACAAAAAAAACACTGATGGACGAGCCCCATATATCACCATATCCACCAAATAGCTTCTCTAATAGTCAGGACTGCATTGACACAAGGCATATCACACCCCAAAAGATGAAAAGGGGGGGGGGGGGAAGAGTGTCAGGGCAAGAAAAAAATCATGGGAACCTAAAACCTAAATAATAAAGTCAGAAGGTTGTTGCCTTATGAGTTTATGTGTAATCTCCATTAGACTGCTGCCTGATGAGGAGTTTATGTATAAATCTCCATTTTGTAATTGTAAATATTAATGTAAATATAAATGTACACATTTTTGATTTCAAAACTCATATTTTCTATATCATTGGTAGATTTGTAAGTTGTGTAACACAGACAAACAGTCAGTAGTATGAATCCAGTTTAACAAGTCAATTTGAAAGGCCAGCCTGCTATTCACATTTAAACACATAAAATGACGAGTTGTCTTTAAATCGGGAGGTGGCCTGCTGACATGCCAAATAGTATCAACCTGTAAGCCAGACATCCTGGGGCCAATGAAACTAGGTGAATAGATCACGTCACGTCCGCCCTTATTTCAATCCTCCATATCAAAGAACTCTCATTAAGATATCCGTTGAAGGGTTGGACAATGGGCCCTGGAGATGAACCTTGCATCTTAATTTTCAATTTCAAAGTACAGGCATACCCCACTTTAAAGTACACAATGGGACCAGAGCATGTATGTAAAACGAAAATGTACTTAAAGTGAAGCAATACCTTTTTTAATTTCTCAATGCATGTAAATACACTAGCTCCATAGGAAATCTTGGTCAGTTTGACATGGCATTGCTCCCAAACCATGTAATAAGGACACCAAGCTTGGGGAGCATGTTAAGGGGATCCAGGACTATGACATGGTAGATTTCTTAGGCAAGCTGGCCGGCCACAAAAAGGATATATTGTAGTCCTGGGTCCCCTCTCGGTGCTCCCTAAGTTTGGTATCCCTGTCACTTATGGTTTGGGAGCAGTGCCATGTCAAGCTGACCAAGATTTCCTATAGATGCCAATGTTAAAAACCAGGAGTAGTGTCATGCCAAGCTGAACAAGCTGTGTCCTTACTCGCGAGTGTATGTAAAGTGAGTGTACTTAAAGCGGGGTATGCCTGTAAATTAACAGGTTCTCCCCCCAACAGAGAGGAGGGTTAGCAAGGGGCTGAATTATGCTAAGCTAGGCGAGGAGGAAGTTGTCCAAACCTGAACGAGATACGCCCAGAGGGAGGAACAGGGCAGGATAAAATAGAATAGAATAGAATAGAATAGCCCTATACAAGTCTATGCAATATGGTTCTATATTAGTGTAGGTGAGGGGAGAGGGGCTTCCTCTCTTGCATGGCAAACCAGGATGAAACACTCAAGGGAAGGGTAATTATGAACGTTTAAGGTATACATTGCTTGTCCTCTTTGTGTCGGTCGTATTGTGTTTGTATATGAGTATATACTCTATACCTGTTCAGTTAAACTAGGAATATTTTTCATTTTGTTGTATGTACTATAGATAGATTGTTGTAAATTAATGTAGGCTTTCAGACTATATACCAATAAAACTAATACTGCTGTTTTGAAGCTTTCATTCATAGTCAAAGAACTCTCATTTGTAACCCAAATATTGTCTGAGATAAATTAAATCTCATGTCTTCCGGGTAACAAGGTGCTCCCAAAATATGTCTCCTCAAATAAAGATCCTTCTTCATGTGCCTTGTTTGACCTGTAAGCCTATGAGGAGGGAGTTGCAATAGTCAAAGCGAGAGATAAGAGAGTGAATGAGTAGCACTTAATGGATATAAGTATTTATTTGGCGCTGTTTTTATATTCTCAATTGTGTTTGTATTTATACTTTATTAAAACACATTCTAGAGATGTTATGCAATGTGATTTAGATGTGAAAGTGCAAAATTTCCAGTAATTAATTCTTAAATCCAGGGATAGTTGCCAATCACTCTTTTGCAATCCTAAGATTATCATTATGTAACCCATAATAAACACAGGTAGACAATTAGAAAAAAAAAAAAAAAGTTCTGAGTACTCAAAAATAGCATAAAGAAAGGTTTAAAAAAATTATAAGAATCAATGGCATTTGATCCAAGAGAGCAACCAATTGAATCATTGATCCTTTCTTTCTAAAACCCCCTTGAGTCACCAAGGTAGGTTTTTTTTTTTGTGAACTTTTCAGAGCGGTCTCTGTTCAACACCTTAAACCATAGCATTTGTGGCCTACCATACTATACTGTACATCTTTTTTTATTTTGAGATAGATAAGGATTTAAATGTGGTTGCAGACAAATTAGCTTTTTTTAGTTTTCTGTTTTTTTTTTTTTTTTAAAATGTTGAGAATTTGTAAATAAATAAATAAAAATGTTCAAATGCAAAAATTAAGGCAAAAAAAGCAATTTGTAAAAAAAGCCTTACATTCACTGCAATCAGCTGTAGAACCTTAACCCATTTTGCTGCCAAGTAAATTTTTGCTTTTTTGGGGGGGCATGTTAAATTGCACATTTTAGGAATGAAGTTTCGTTAAAACACCCACAAATTTTCTGAAAGCAAAGAGCCTAAAGAATAAACCGGTGGTAGTTTTAATGTTTTACATAGCTACCAATCTTAGCTCACAACTAATATTGTCACACAATATTAGCCCAAGTTTAAAACTAGTGCACACACAAACACGTTACACTCAATATTTTTTGTAAAATATATGGGGGTGGCACCTTGTTCTGAGCCAACAAGTGGGACAGCCCAGCCTGAGAAAAATGGTGGGGGAGAAGGTGCACATTCTGGGGCTCTGTGGAAGTTACAGTTGGTTTGTGAAGTTTACAATGCAGTTTGAACTGATTTTTAGACTAGACCTGCACTAAAAAGGAAAGCATAGCTTATCACTCTACCTCCTTCTAGCCTCTTACACATTTGCAGGTTTTTTTTTTTTTTTTAAAAGGTACCCCACTGCCACAATCCTCACCTAGGCGAGGATGCAAGCTTGGCCAATTCCCCTCTGAGCTGCACATAACACTGCTGCTGATCAGTGTTATCGGACAGTGGCAGCTCCTGCTGTCACAATTCAATGTCCCGGCTGGAGGGATTGCTCTATCCACCTTGTTTGTATGGATATAGAAATCTAATTGTTTCAGCCCACTGGCTGAATTAAAAAAAAAAAGTTATTAACCTTCTAAAACCAGCTTTAGTGGAACGCAGAGGCCTTCACTGCTGCAGGCATTCCACATTTTATCACAATGCCCTGTACAGCAAGTGCATTGCGCTGCTGTACCGCCTCATTATTGAAGTGTACATTTTTTAAACTTCATATAAATTTTGTACAAAAAAAAATAGGGGGAAGGTGAGCCGCACAATGTGCTGAATCGCGTACCACATTGCCCCCCTACCACAGCTGGGAACAGACAGCTGCCAGAGCAATAAAGCACTGCCAGCTGTATGCATTCCAGTGTGAACTCAGACTTAAAGTGGAGTTCCACCCTATTTTTATACTTACCTCCATCTTCTCGCTCCGGGTCACCTGAAAAAGAAATGGATAATCGCATTTTTTTTTTTTTTTTACTTACCTCGTAGCGAAGAAAAAATACTTACCTTACTTCCTTCTTCCTCCTTCCTTGGCCGCGGCCCGTCGTCACTTCCTGGCTCTGCAATGATTCCTGGGAGCTGAACGTCATAGCTCCCAGGAATCATTGCGCCTGCACCGGCCCCGACGTCAGTTCCGGGTCGCGCGCGTCATCCCCTTCTAAACAGCTTCTGGGCATGCCCAGAAGCTGTAGAGGGATGACGCGCGCGACCCGGAAGTGACGTCGGGGCCGGCGCAGAGCATCGTGGGACCAAAGAAGGCGGAAGAAGACGCCGAAGAGGATCTCGCTGGCTTCAAGCTGCCCACATCTGAGATGGCAGCGCTGGACAAGACGTTTGCAAGGAAAGTATTTGTCCTAACAGGTAAGTGCAACCCGGGACAGATCAGAGGCTAGCCATTGTGGAATGTACTAGCCCTGACTGTCCCGGGGGTATTAAAAAAAAAAAAAAAAAATCCAGGGTGGAACTCCGCTTTAAGCTGGAAACACACTATAAAATTTTGAATTTTTTTCCTTTATATTTACAAAAACCATATAATATGAGGTCAAAGCTAAACACTTTCAATTTGTATGCAATCAGGCAGGCCCTTGCACTACATAGTTGAAGGTAATGCCCCATACACACGTGCAGATTATCTGCAGACTTTTGTCTGCAGACTTACCTTTACTATGTAGTGCAAGGGCCTGCCGGATTGCATACAAATTGAAAGTGTTTAGGTTTGACCTCATATTATATGGTTTTGGTAAGTCTGCAGACAAAAGTCTGAAGATAATCTGCACGTGTGTATGGGGCATTAATCTAAAGGAAACCATACAAACGTTGTATAGTGTGTATCCTGCTTTAGGCTGGCCATACATGGGTCAAATCTACTGAACCAGCCAAGATTTTAACTATTAATGGGCTAACTGAATGAACCAAGTTGATCAATCGATCGACTGGGGTACAACCAGCCTGCCGGATTCTCATGAATATTGCTAGCAGCTGCTATCTCCTCTAACAATAATCACTGTCTTCTCCCAGCATTGTTTGGCCCAAGGGATACCCCTGCCAGCACTGTGTTGATGGGGGAAGTGTGCAAATTTCTTTCCTGCAACACATTGAAGTGCAAGAAAGAAATTTGCACTGTTTATGGCCTGCATTAGAGTAGTCTAGAGGTGCACCGAACTTTCAGCATTTTGCCATAGGAGAAAAAGGTGCCAATAATGGCGCCAAAAAAGCATGCGATTTTACTGTGCTTATGATGTTTTATTCATAGATCATGCGACTTAAGAAACACAAGAAAAGTAACACGGGTGCATATATGAGTTCTTAATACATTTTCAAAGTATTTTAACAGGGAGCTGCGTTTCTGGTGTAGTTTTTTAAAATTGACCAAAAATGCAGTAAGCAACATTTTTAATACCACAACGGAAGCGCAAGGGACCAGTGTGAAAACATACATTTACAGTTTGCACCGTAAATGCCTGAAAAGCGCCGCAAAAGCACTCAAAGTTTTATGGGCAGCTTAAAAGCACTTCAGTGTGAAAGGGCGTTCTAAATGAACGGCACCAAAACAGTATAACATGCATTAAGGTTGGTTACACCGTAAAAGTGCATAACAAAGCTGAAATTTACTTAACAACTTGCCGACCACCAGCAGTACATATACTGTGGCAGGTCATTGCTGTCCCATGAAACGATGTAACTGTACATCGGGACTTTAAGTGGGGGCGAGCAACCATTCGCCACGGGGGAAGCTGATCTGCAGGTCTGGTGGCCGCGATCACTTCCTCTGGAAACAGAACGACGGTCTGCCGATGTAAACAGGGCAGACCGCTCTTCTGTCACCAATGAACAGAGTTCCTGTGTTCCACCTATTTAGGAACACAGGTCTCTGTGTTTATTCTATAAGTCCACCTCCCACACAGTTAGAAAACCATCCCCTAGGGACACATTTAACCCTTTGATTGCCCCTGGTGTTAACCCCTTCCCTGCCAGTGTTATTAGTACAGTAACAGTGCATATTTTAAGCACTGATTACTGTAGTAACGTCACTGGTCCCCCCAAAAGTGTCAAAAATGTCAGTTAGATGTCCAATCTGTCCGCCGCAATGTCACAGTCCAGCTTAAAATCACTGATCCCTGCCATTACTAGTAAAAAAAAATAGATACATAAAAATGACAAATCCTTTGTGATAACTTTTGTGCAAATCAATCAATATACTCTTATTGGAATTTTTTTTTACCAAAAATATGTAGAAAAGATATTGGCCTAAAATGATGAAAAAATTTGATTTTTATATACAGTAAAACCTTGGTTTGAGAGTAACTTGGTTTGAGAGCGCTTTGCAAGACAAGCAAATTTTTAAAATAAATTTTGACTTGATATACAAGCGATGTCTTGATATACAAGTAGCGTCATTTTACAACTGGGTATAAAAGAGAAGAGAGGCGCCTCTAAGTGTAGCAATATGGTTACATTTAATGAAGGTTCAATATTTAGCAGCTCACATGGTTGATGATTAAAACAGGCACATCTAAGTATGCAGGCATCTGGGGTAAAGCTGTCCATATAGACCATCCTCTGCACTGCCATCTTCATCACACCCTTCCACTCTGCGCTCCAAAGTCTCGCTTTCAGATCACTCTACTGCAGGGTAGTCTTCCTAATCACAATTGCAGACTGAAATCGGTGAGAGCCAGTGGTTCAGAAGACGGTCTATGTGGACAGCTTTACCCCGGATGACTGCATACTTAGATGTGCCTCTTTAATCATCAACCATGTGAGTTGCTAAATGTTGAACCTTCATTAAATGTCCCCATACTGCTACACTTAGAGGCACCTCTTTTTTCTTTTATACTCTGTAGCTCCTGCTGGATTTTGCTTCTAATCCCCTTGTGGAGGCGCCATTTGTGGATGGACATTTTATGATTACACAACCACATTGCTATAATCTTTTTATATAGACTATAAACTGAAAGACTTATGAATAAATGGTTGTGGAACGAATCATCTGAGTTTCCATTATTTCTTATGGGAAATTTTTCTTTGATATAAGAGTGCTTTGGATTACAAGCATGTTTCCGGAACGAATTATGCTCGCAATCCAAGGTTTTACTGTATATATATATTTTTTTTTTTTTTAAATTGGGAATGTTATATAGTGAAAAATATTGGTTTTGTTTTTCAGAAATGTTTTTTTTTTGTGTATGTATAGCACAAAAAATAAAAATTGCCGAGGTGATCAAATAACACCAAAATAAAGCTCTATTTGTGGGGGGGGAAAGGTAATCAATTTTATTTGGGTACAGCGTCGCACAACTGTCAGTTAAAATAACGCAGTACCGTATCGCGAGAAATGGCCTGGTCATTAAGGGGGTAAAAATCCTTCCAGTCAAGAAGTGGTTACTAAAAAAAAAAAAAAAAAAAAGAAACTTGTATGCTAATCTTTCTCCCATTCTTCTTAAGCCCTACGCCACGTGTCAAACAAAAGGCCCAGGGGCCGAATACGGCCCTCCAAGTCATTTCATGCGGCCCTTGCACCTCTCCTGCAGCTGTGGCACCCCCTTCGTCGCCAACCCCACCTTGTCTCAGCAGTTGGCAGCAGAGAGGACAGAGCGCCTCGGCCAGATCCTTTTTTTTTTTTTTTATAGTTACATAGTAGGTGAGGTTGAATAAAGACAAAATAGTCCATCCAGTTCAACCTGTGTAGGTGTGTGTGGCTGTAATCATCTCGCATACCCCTGAATGTTCTGATCCTTGAGATGTACGTCTAGAAGTCTTTTGAAAGCCACCATATTACCTGCAGAAACCACCTCTTGTGGTAGAGAATTCCACAATCTTGTAGCCCTAACAGTAAAGAACCCCCCACGTTGCCTGAGGTTAAAACGCTTCTCCTCTAATCGCATTGTATGCCCCCGAGTCCTCATGCAATCCCTGCGACTGAACAGCTTTTCTTCTAAGCCTAGATCCCCATTGAGATATTTAAAAATTGCTATCATGTCCCCCCTCAGGCGTCTCTTCTCCAGGGAGAATAAATCAAGCGATTGCAGACGCTCTTCATAATCAAGGTCCTCCAATCCCCTAATTAGTTTAGTTGCCCTTCTCTGGACCCTCTCCAGCTCCAACACATCCCTTCTGAGGACTGGTGACCAGAACTGGACAGAATACTCCAGATGCGGTCGGACCAGAGTTTTATAAAGTGGAAGGATTATAGTCTTATCTCTGGAATACATCCCTTTCTTTATGCATGCTAATATTCTGCTGGCTTTGGCAGCTGCCGTTTGACATTGCATGCTATTGCCTAGTCTATCATCCACCAAGACTCCCAGATCCTTCTCCATTTTTGATTCTCCCAGGGGGTTCGCCTCCTAACGTGTATTGTGCTTTTATGTTGCTAGTCCCCAAGTGCAAAACCTTACACTTCTCCACGTTAAACCTCATTTGCCAAGTCGTTGCCCACTCCGTTATTTTGTCCAGGTCATTCTGTAGGATATCTGCTTCATGCTATCCTGCATTTCTCCCTGCAGCCACAGTGCTCCCCCTTTTTTTAGCAGTCAGCAGCAAAGGCAGAACTACAGATCCGGCAGCAACCCCTCATCTTCACCTCCCCTAATCTCAGTATTCAGCAGACTCAGGCACCTGACTTCAGCCAAAACCTGCACCTTCTGATTCCCATGTTTGCCACAGCACCAGATCAGGGGGGATACACTGTGATACAAGGAAGAGTGGGGGACTTTTGACATTATGGTGGGGGGTTCTTGACATCTGATGTCATGAAGGGGGGGGGGGTGCTCTTAAAATCTACTCCTACGGATACAACAGGCCTTTAGAGGGCATCCATAATGCTGATACAGCCCCTGATAAAATGAAGTTTGACACCCCTGCCCTACTCATTCTGCCTACACCAGAAACAGAGACTAGCACTGGTAAGTGAAGCAACACGGTACAGAAGGAAAGTGCTTCACTGAACCTCCCTGAGGAAATCTTTAAGAGAACATTGCTTGCTGAATATACTGTCCTTGCAGCTCCAAGGTGCTTTCCCCGCACGTGGCTATGAGCTTCCACATGCACTCCGTACGTCTAGCAACTATAGAACGCGCACAACACCCTACTTCTATTATTCCCTAAACCACAGCAAATAATGGTCCCCTGTACACTGATTTAGAGACCTTCTCTCCATTACACGTGTCGCACACCACCTCACACCACAGCAGAACAAACTACACTGACTGAATGCGTCCGGTTGGATGGGCGTGGCTACCTATATTCGCGCCTGGTCTAATGATTGGTGCAGCGAGTCGGTAGAGCTGCGCATGCGTGGCCTTGTGTGCGTCCCATGATCCGGAAGCGATCAGAACAGGGCTTTGGTTTGACACGTAGCTGCGGAAGTGTGTTGGACTGATAGCGGTTCGGTAAGTTGTGTCTGTGCCGGTGGAGGCTGGCTGTTGCTCTGTTTTCTTTGTCCTCCATGGCTTTTGAAGGTAGAGTTCATATTTTTAAATTGCACAGCCGTATTTACTTCCTGGTTACTTGTGTGCTCATCTAAAGTCTGGAGGTGTCACCATGTTTACTGAAGAAGAGCCCCTGATCCCGGATCTTTATTTTATTGTGTTCGGACTAATGTAGTATTCAGTTTGATCTGTGGGAATAACTCTAAAAGCAGAAACTGCTTTAAGAGAGCTGCTGGGTGTCACCATATTGGATGTGACTAGGGGGGACACAGCAGACATGGGTGTCACCCCCCCCCCCCTTCCTCCCTTTCAGTGCAGGGATGCTGCTCAGTCACTGTCTATGCTGCTGGCTGTATGCAAGCCTCGTCACTGCTGGCTGGGTGACAGGAGAAGGTTCTGCTCATCCTTCAAATTTAATGTTAGCAGCGGATTGTCTGGACCGTCTCCTGATCTAGCTGCCCAAAGGTAGAGGAAGCCATGAGATAAGCAATGTACGCAATTAGCCTCATCACATGTCTCAAATTAATGTGTGATGTGGATTTCTTCTTAAATGTATTTAAAGGTGAACTCCACCTTTTGCAGAAACCTAAAACATTCACCCACGTTGGCAGAAAATAATAATTTTTTTGCAAATTACCCTGCGCAGCATTGCAAGTGCAATCACTGGATGGTGGTGCAATGTACAGGCTCCTGCAGATTTAGTTAGAGCTTGTTTACACAAGCGGTGCCCCCTGGAGAATGTTCAGTGGTGGATCTCACTTCAAAGTGCATTTGACAGGTGGTGAGAAGGTGTTTTGTCACTTTCCCACTACCTGTTTTAAGCCGTTAAAAACCCTCATAACGAAGCCACAACCAACGCACTACACACAGTTGCAGAGTAGCCACATTCAGGTAAATTGGCTGTGTTTGGTGGGTGGTAATGTCCCAACACATGACTCCCCGCTGTCATACCATTTGCATACCTTCTGCACGCCCCTCCTTTACATGCTGTTATACCTTTAGGCTATGTTCACATCTTGGCGTTGCTATTATGGGCGTTTTTTCAGGCTTTTTTTCTGCAGGCGTTTTTAGATTGACTAGAGACCAATGGAAAACGCCTGTAATCTGCCCAAAAAGAAGCTCATGTTTTTTTTTTTTTTTGAGCATTTGGGCATTATGCTCACGGCGTCAAAACGCTCAGATGTCAACAGGGGCCATTGAAATTAATAGGATTTGTCTTGTTGGGCGTTTTGAGAGCTGATCCTAGAGCAGAAAAACGCCCCCAAAATGCCTACATGTGAACGTAGCCTTAGAGCACCACTACTGCAAACATAGGGCAGTATCTCTGCAAAGGGGTCCCTGACTCTTTTATATTTACCTTATCGCTGCTCCCTATGCTTCCATAGCCAGAGAAACTATTTGGCATTTTCAGGTATATAGGAGCATGCAATCTCCTTTGTGTCAGGTACTACAGTAGGTGCAAGCTCTCTCGTGTGACTGGTGGAGAAATAAGCAGAAAGATAGCGCTGGTAAAGTCACAATAGGTGGATCCAGAGAATGGGCTTTGCGGATATACTGTCACTGTTTCACCTATGGACCGGGTAACAGTGTCACTTAAAGGTACTTCATTTTGTTGGATTTCTATGTGATTTATTCAATTTTTTTTTAAAGCTGCTACAATGTCTAACTTTGAAAACTTCAATCAAGATTTCTATCAAACCAGCTATAGCATCGATGATCAATCTCAGGGATACAATTACAATCCTAGCGGAGGACAATATAACAAGTAAGTCTTTGTTTTTTTCTGTTTTATCTTTGGTATGGGTTGCACTCAAACGAAAAGCTCTATCTATATTGCAGTTTACTAGACCTTATATTTAGTGTATGTATTTGTGTTTTTTTTTTTTTTTTTTTTTTTTTTTTTTTTTTTTTTTTAGGCTTTTTCCACCTGGTGATCCTGCCAGTAAATCAATTCCTGTGACAGTGCTCACACATTGTAAAATATCTACAAAGGAGCAGGGTTGCCTCCCCTAGGAAGGAAGTGTTAAAAACTCCTCCCCTTCTTCTCTTCTTCATAACATAGGGGGCAAGTGTTCTGTAGTTCACCAAAGTAACATAAGAAAAGATGCATTTATTTATTTTATTTATTTCAGGTACTTGTATAGCGCTGTCAATTTACGCAGTGCTTTACATATACATTGTACATTCATATCAGTCCCTACCCTCAAGGATCTTACAATCTAAGGTCCCTAACTCACATACATACACAGTAGGGCCAATTTTTATACAGGATCCATATAACCTACCAGCATGTCTTTGGAGTGTGGGAGGAAACCGGAGTACCCGGAGGAAACCCACGCAGGCATCATAGTCTTCTGGGAGTGTTGATCTCAGTGGTCCACCTCTCAGCTCTCACTGGTTCAATCTGCTGACTTCACATCCCTACTTTTTTTTTTTTCTGCAGTGAAATGGAGATTAGCAGGATGAACCAGTGAGAGCTGCAGGGGACCATGAAGGACTTAAAATTCAAGACAATTGACAAAGATGCCTTTTGAAGTAAACCTGTTCTTGATAAGCATCCCCATTGCCACCTGAAAATACTAGTTCAGTACTTTCTATGTCACTGATCTCCAAGTTATAGCGTTTGTAAAGCCAAAAGCTTTCTTTAGTATTCAGTGAAATTGGGGGAGGGCTCCATTATAGCTGCCAAACACTTTCACACAGCCGGCCAAAGTGATGTCTCTTCCAGTTTCATATGCTCACTTTCCTGGCCAGTACAACAGGGGACACCTCTAACCAAGCCGATCTGTGCTTGGTTAGATGTTTGAAGGGCAGGGGAGACATTAGGGTCTATTAGACCCCTAATGTCTCCAAAAAGAGTACCTGTCCCCTGCCCAATGCTATCACATAGGGGTTTATTAACCCCTTGCGATAGCAATCATGTAAAAATAATTACAAAATTAAAAGAAACGTAAAAAAAATAATAAAATATATTTTCAATGAAAAAAAATTGCCAAATCGCCTGTTGCCCGGCTAACCAGCGAAAATGCATGCCCAGGGTGCGTACGTGTATGTAAACCGCGGTCACACCACACGTGACATTGCTGCGAATGTCAGAGTTGGAACAATAATTCTAGCACAGGAGCTCCTAGTTAACTCTAAATTGATTAACTGTAATGGCTTTTACAGCATCTACTGTATGGTGATTTTTGGGCACCATACTTTTTGGCGATATGGTGGGAGCGCACACAATTTTAAAACATGGAATGTTAGGTATCTATTTACTCGTTGCTACCTCATCTTTTATAGTTTAACCACAAATGGGTATTATATGGTGTGGTTTTGCACTAAAACATATTTTATTATATTTTTCCCGGAAAATTTGCATGTAATAGTTGCCCAAATATCACATGAAACTAAAAATTGCAACTTTCCCCTATTTATTCTACAGGGCCTCTGCTTTCAGGAAATATATATTGTTCTTGGGGTTTATGTAATTTTGTTTGCCAAAAATTAGGATTTTTATATGCGGCAAAGAAAAACAATTGCTCTGGAGCCGAACTGGTTAAACATTCTCTACTCTATCCAAAACTTAAGATAAAAAAATAAATAAAACTGGCTTCACAGACATGTTAAGATTTGATAAGAACAGATGACATTTCAGATGACTGATGTTTCTATAAATTGTGGTTATGAATATTAGTCAGGATGAATTGAGTTTCCTTATTGTGGAACTATCATAACAAGTTTACTATAAAGGAGGCAGGGCAGTGGCTAAGTGAATAGCACGTCTGCCTAGCAGCACTAGGATCGCCGGTTCGAATCCCAACCATGACACACTACCAGGCAGGTGGGGTTTCCTTCCACATTCCAAAGATGTGCTGGAAGGTTAATTGGATCCTGTCTAAATTGGCTCTAGTATGTATATGTATTAATGTTAGTTAGGGACCTTAGATTTTAAGCTCATTGAGGGCAGGGACTGATGTGAATGTGCAATGTATATGAAAAGCACTGCGTAAATTGATAGCGCTATATAAGTACCTGTAATAAATACATTTAAAGAAGGCTCAGTGGAATAATAGCTTACTTACTGGTCCAGTGATTCATGGCAATAAAAGCCTGCACTTCAGAAACCAAAAGCAGAGTATCTTTATTTTGGCTGTGAGCTCCACCCCTAAGAGTTTTCTATAGGGTGTTCCAGCAGAGCCCAGTTTCCACCACCCTCCCATTGTCTTTATGCCCTAGCACATTTATTCAGTTCAGACCTCCTGCAGTCGTTTCTCTTCCCCCACCTCCCACTGCCCAGCAAAGCATGGCACGCGTTTGGCACTGTCAAATTACTATGGTCCTCCCCTTGTATAGGTGGTGACAGCCCTTGTCTGTGGTGCATACCACTGCCAGAGACAAGTGCTGTAACACAGAACTAAATATATATTAATCTGCTACCGAGCAGCATGGTCATAAAGTGGTGGAGGGAGGTTCGTGGTGATGCTCACGCTGCATTCACACAGATAGAGAATAGAACTCAACAAAGTGCTTTATGCACTCTGTCCCCTGGGAGAACCTATGTTAATTATAGTGAGACTTTTTCTAATTTCTATTATTCCTGCTAGCAACTTTTCAATTCTACTGTTGTCTCATCCTATTTTTGTTTGATTTGGGAAATTTTCTAAATATCGCTGCTGTTGACATGATTAGGACCAGACATAAGGTAAGTTCAAGGGACTGTGTTTAAAACAGAAATGAAAAAGTGGTCCTTTGATCCCCATAGTATACAACATATACACTAGCACTATTGACATATGTAACTTTAAGTGCCGGTTCACATTTGTTCGATCACAGAGATCACATGTAATTTTGAGAGAGCACTGCTCCTTTAATAACATGCGATCTCTGTGCAGTGCAAATTCAGCCATACAGTGTGTATGGCTGAATTCACACCGCAATGGCACTAAAAGATGCACAGGACCCTGTTTTTGGTCCGCAGCAGAATCAGTTTGCATGGTGGATCACACTAGTGCGATTCGATTCTGTGCGAACTTTCAGATCGCACTGCAATATGCGATCTGATCTGGGGGTGTTGTTAACCTTTAATTGACACCCCCAGCGTATCGCATATGGCAGTTTGAACTTCCAGGGATGCAATGTGGGAACACGCTGTATATTCGCAGCGTTGCGCATCGCACAAATGTGAACCGGCACTAAAGCTTACAAAGAAAAAAAAATAAATAAAATCTGACAAACCTTTTCTGTATATTAAAGAAAAACTACAAGGGGAAAATTTATAAAGCAGTAAGTGTGATTTTTGCCAAATGTTAAAGCCTCCTTCACAAGGGCAAGGGCGTTTACCTCCATATACCAGATTTCAGGCACAAGAATCAGCAGATTCTTGCAACTGGAATGACAGATGCATGCAAATATTGATGGCTGCTCAGACAGGCTGACAGATTTGGACACCTGTCCCTAACCGCAGGTATCCCTTGGTGTGTGGATGCATATGAAAAGCAATGGCTGCTGATTCTTGCCACTGGCATCCAGTGTATGGAGGTAAACCCCCGTGTGAAGGACACCTTACTGGTGGTGAATCAGTTACTGTCATAAAAAATACGTGGATCAGTGAATCTAAAGATTGACAGTATTCCTCCAGCCTTCAGACATTTAATAACTCATATTCTACTAGTGGTAGGCTGAGCATAACGAGGCTGTGGAAGTCAGTCCAATCTCCCAGCATTGAGGAAACCCCCGGCTTGGTGAACACACATTATAGTTATGAACTCATGATGGCATCTAGCAGGGGTGAATTCTAAAAAGCCCTATCCCTGTGGCAACCATGGTTGCAGTGACCTAGAGCATCAATATACATAAAGCCTAAAAGCGATTGACCTAGCTTTTGTTACTGTTATAGCCGGTTCACATTTCTGCGAGACACATCTATGACAGAGATCACATGTAATTTGGAGCGCACTGCTCCTAAAATGACATGCGATGTCTGTGCGCAGCAAATTCAGCCATACAATTTGTATGGCTGAATTTGCACCCCAATCGCAGTGAACACGCACAGGACCCTTTTTTTGGTCCGCAGCAGAATCGGATCGCATGGTGGTTCACACTAGTGCGTTCCGATTCTGTGCGTACTTTCAGATTGCACTGCGATATGCGATCTGACCTGGGGGTGTCGTTAACTTTTAATTGACACCCCCCAGCAAATCGCATATGGCAGTGTGAACTGCCAGGGGTGCGGATGCGATGTGGGAACGCGCAGTATATTCGCAGTGTTCCCACATCGCAGAAATGTGAACTGGCACTAAGTCTTGATACACCCTACTTGTTATGGGTTATATTTAATATTCTTAACATTACTGTGTTATTCCTATACAATGTGCTGAATACCTTAACCACTCTCTACCTAGAGGTAATGATTGCCTCAACCAGTGCAAAGCAGACTCTCTGTTCTTGAATCCCTATGTTTTTGAATCTGCTTGTTTCTTGTACTTATTGTACTACTATAAAACTTCAAAAAAAAAACTATTGACAGAAAAAAAAAACATGGATCTGGAAGAATTAACTGCAGGTAATGGTTGGTAAATATTATATTCATTGCCTTACATCTGTTTTACAGTATACTTTTCCAATATTTTTTTTTTTTTTTTTTTTTTACAATCTGTATACAAAAATTAGTCTTGCAAATACATATTTTAGAACATGGCAAAATAATTTCTATAGCATTGTTGGTTAAATAAAGCAAAAGCATAGCAAATGCAGTCTGCCTTTTGGTTTAATTTGACTGAAACAGTGCCATTCAACGAGAGATGTTTCACTTCTCTGACAAGGGAGACAAGAAACATGAAAAGGAACTGGATTGAACTCTATAAAAATCTGAAATATTTGATAT
>NC_138771.1:349908570-350028570 GCF_965119305.1 Pelophylax lessonae
TAAAATACATTTTATGTTTTTGGTTGTAACATGACAAAATGTGGAAAATATTCAAGGGGTTTGACTTTTTCGAGGTACTGTGTGTTTTATATTATTATTTATTATATGTATGTATATAGAGCTTGCACCATGGATAAAATTCAATAAACAAGGATTTTATGGCTTGAAAACAGTTGCATATGGGGAGACTGATGAGTTAAAAGTAAACCCTCACTATGTTGCTATTAACAATTGCCAGGTTTTTTTGCCACAAAGCCTTTTAGGTTTGTTTGTTCAATTTGTACAACCCGTCCTGTCCCTGCAGCACTTTCCTGAACTTCTGGATCAGGGAGCATACATTGTTCATCTAATGAGACAATTGTGTTACCTTTTTAGTCAGGACAACCTGTCCCATTATTTCTTGCATCTAGCTCATAATGTGCATGCTTGCCCTCTCTTAGAGCTTTAGCTGGTCCTTCCTCTCACAGCTTTGTAGTCCAGGCCAGGAGTGTACACATCTGGGTGTGTATGTATGTATGTGTGTGTGTGTATATATGTGTATATATATATATATATATATATATATATATATATATATATATATATATAGTTTGGTAAAGAGTGATAACCCTTAGAAATTTGATATTGATTTAATCTTTAAATGTATATGGCCAGGTTCAACAGGATGGAAACCAAAGGCTATGAACGTGTTAAGTAACATTTAATATCATTTCTAGTTGTTTTGAGTTATGTTATTTACAGCAAGTAGCATGTTTTTGCAGTTATGTTCATGGCTAGCTAAAGGAAGTCAAGTTGTGTTGAGCTACATTGGTAGCGCATTTAAAAACTGTTTTCTTGTATTGCATTCTTAGCTATTTGTATTTATTCTGCAGAGCTTGGAATCAACTTTGATCACATATGGCAGAAAACGTTAACCGTACTCCACCCATTAAAAGTAGCAGATGGCAGCATCATGAACGAGACAGATCTGGCAGGTCCAATGGTTTTCTGCCTTGCTTTTGGAGCTACACTACTGCTGGTATGCCTATTGTCTTTTGGAGTATAATGTTATATATTACTCGTATTATGCAATTGCTTTTATTTCAAGTTGCCTTTTTATACTTCCATGAGTATAAAATTAATCTTTTTGCAGTATATTTACCTCTCACTCTCCAGTATACACTCAGACCCAGCATCTAAGGCATGGTAGTTGCAATTTTTTTTACTCTACAAGGCCTCTGATTTTGGATAATGTGTAATGTTTGGAGGGGGGGGGGGTTTAGCTAAAAATGCTGTTATTACCGAGTGCAAAAGAATTGCTCACAGGCAGCTGGTTAATATGGGTTATACAGAATGATTCATTCACATGGATGTGAAGCCCATAGAGCATGAATGAGGCATTTGTTTACACGGCTGGAGATGCATGCAGGCAGGTGTGAAGGGTGGGATGCTTGGCCCCAAACGCACACTGTCATATTCTGATGTGCAGCTCTGTCCATATAGCCGCTGTATCTGCATTCACTCACATAGGCATGCAGCTCTGAACCTGTTAAACACCTCATGCAGGCTGTGCAGGCATTAGACCCTTGAGTGAGTTAGCTTTATGTTATTCCATATAACAAACTACACCAATGCATATAAACCTAGGGAAGAAACTGCAGTAGAAGTACCTTGTAAAAGAGGAAGAGGAATACTTAACCTGTGAGGGACAACTCTGGTAGTTCCTCCCTTGTAGACCAACTTCCTCCCTTGCAGACCAACTGCCATTGATATCCAACACTTGTGGATGTGTGGTAAGCAACACATCTCACTGCATATGGTCATTTCACCTATGAGCCCAAATATCCCTACTGTGTATTGCAGTGAAGTAGCTGCCGTATCCAAAACTACCCACAAGTATTGGGATACCAGTGGTGGCTGGAACTCTGCAACAGAGCAAAGATTGAAGTCACCACCTGACACAGGTAAGTATTCCTCCTCTTTTACAGGGTACTTATACAGCAGTTTATTTTTTTTCTAACTATAAGGTAGCATTCATGCAGTTTTCAAACGGAGGTATGGCATATTTTCCTGCTATGCAGTCTGTTACCCCCTACAAGCAGATTAGTCTCTTTATCCCCAGTCGGGGCCCTACAGGTGTAACTTGGCAAGATTCGGGATCCCTCCTTCTGGAGTAAATACTCCTCCTTTTTCTATGGAAAATCTGCCATGAGGGGTTGACATGGAAATGTTGCAAATGATAAAGGTTTGTGTTGGCAAACAAGAATTTGAAAGTCGGGTCTGATTTAGGCCCCTTTCACACTTGTGTGACTTGGGACTGCAAAGTCATATAACAAGCCGTACTCCATGATTTCCAATGAGTACTGTTCCTATCTGTGTGACTTCAAGACTCAACGACTTTAAAGTAGTCACTGCACTACTTTGGTCCGATTTTGATGCGTTTTGAGGTCCATAGACCTCAAGATTACACAGGCATTGCTTCAAGTCCAGTCCAAATCACACAACTTTTAGGTCACACAAATGTAGCATTTGAGGAAATCTGCACAGATAGCTTTAGTAGCATTTTAGGAAATCTGCACAGATGGCTTTAGTATCCTTTCCAAGTATCACCATTCTTTGGCGACCATGCTGTGTTATATTGGTTCTAACTTTCTTTAATCTTTCTGTTCTGACAGGCAGGAAAAATCCAGTTTGGTTACGTTTATGGGATCAGTGCAATCGGCTGTCTGGGGATGTTTTGCCTTCTCAACTTGATGAGTATGACCGGTGTTTCCTTTGGCTGTGTTTCAAGTGTCCTGGGCTACTGTCTCCTGCCTATGATTATCCTGTCTGGTTTTGCTGTAGTATTTTCTTTGCAGTAAGTAACACATACTTTTCCTCACCCTATTTTAGAAAGGGCGTTTTTCCAGTAGCAACATCAAATGTTACCTTCTGTTTTCGAGTGTGTACCCAGAAATTGAGCATCAGTTCTAAAGTAGCACCTAACCATGTAATGCAAGCATAGAAGCAGTGATCACAGGGAATTTTCAGGTGCTATTCAATAGGGTACAACGTGAATATTTAAGTATTTGTATAAAAAATACTTCTATTTGCCATACTTTGTCCACTTGACAAAAATGAGCAGTTAATTTTTGCAGTAGCCCACTGTAATGTAAGAATTTTAGGTTTCTTGGAGTTTGGCTTTAAACCAAGGTTTTTTCCTTATTTTGAAGAGTAGGGACCGAACAAAGTCTTGGCCATTTTGTTTCTGCTATCCATGCCATATTGGAGAGATTTCCCTTCACTTGATTTTATGTCATTACCCCTCTATTGCTGTATGTGATTTGATTTTTCCTCACTTTCAATCCACAGTGACAGTGGTAACTAAGGCAAATAGAAATGGTGACAGGGTTCTGCACCCCCACCACTCTATCCAAAGCTAAAAAATAATGTTTGCTTTAGATACACTCCTACCCCCCCCCTCCCTTTTTTTTTTTTCTTTTTTATTAAACTGATCCTTAATAGCAATCTGAAAAGATTCAGCTTCTATTTCCATCCTAACACAAGAAGCATCCGGCCTATTCCTCTTTGGTTACGTTGTTGCCTACTCTATTGGAACTTAATGTAATTTGCTGTCTTGGTTCGAACTCCCTACTGTTCATCACCTGTCAAGGATGCACTTTATTTTATCATGCCCCATGCTGTACTATCTGCAATAACAACTGACATATTGAACAAGAAGCACGATAAAATTGTGTGCAGAACGCAAAATACTGAAAGACATTCAAAAAAATACTTCCAACTTAAAATAAGTGTTTCTGAGTATTTGGTGGTTAGGTAAACATAACTAACACTTGCAAACAAGCATGTTTGTAGAAGACAGAATGCCACACACTACACTGCTCTGCATGCCCACCCCAGGCACCTTTTTTTACCCTTGTGGAGTGTTCCCTGCAGCAATATACAGAGAATTCTGACAGACACTTTGGGCTTCATACCGTGCTACACATTTTATGAATAAGTTATAGTATGCAGGTCCATTGTGGAGCAAACACTGTTGTATTCTGTGGATAGTGTTCTCTGCTCGCCATTAAAAATTGATTTCTTAAAAATTAAAGCTATTTAGGCTCCACAAGCCACAAGAAAGACCTTCATTAGCATTATAGTTTTTGCATTTGCAGATTATTATATAAATGTGATTTAGCTAAAATTTTTACTCCTAACTGTATATGGCATAATTATTAAAGCTCAAGACCTGATGCAGCAGATTGTTCAGTGTTTCCCTGTATTTATAAGATTCTTTGGGCACCCTTTATTAATACTAAACTCCAGAAATTCAGTCAATTTGTACAGTGTGCTGGATTACTAGGGGTTGGGTCCAATGAAGTACATGCCACTTCATGGATTTCTCTCTTTAATTTGCAGTTTGTATTTTTACTGAGTGCCAGGAACATAGTTAGCTCTGCAGCTGCAGTACCTGAGACCAGAAGGACCAGCGCCAGAAGTACAAAGTTGCATGCAGACACTGTGCCTTCCCCTCTTCCTGCGCAATCGCAGATTGCTTTGTATCTTATTCACATCATACTATTGTAACTTATTCACAAAAGGCTTCTGTGAATAAACAGCGAAGGGAAGGGCTGGGCAGAGCTTCTGCTGCAGTATGAGAGAGCAGAGTCTGGGAGTTCAGCGATAGCTATACTCCTGAAGCTCCAAAGAGGCTCCAAAAAAAAAAAAACTGGCAGATGTAAAGAAGAGATACTTAAGGTGGCATCCATCTTGTATAACTTAACTCATTGTATGCCAGCACTTTTTCAGAGTGGCTGAATTCCTGGATTTGCATATTACCCATTTACCTATTGTGCAATATGCATGCAAAACTTCAAACTCTGTTTTGTGAACAAAGATTTAGATGTGAGAGATGTAGATTTATTTGGCAGCACCATCAGTTTTCTCACGTGTCCCAACTGTGAGCACTATTTTAACAATGGGATTTACCCTCTCTGAAAATGAACATGTCTGTGCGTGTTTAAAAAGTGCCCCTTAGCACTGAGTTCTGAGGCTAATTCAATAAACAATTAGATACAAATAATTAAATCTGGTTTGACACATGTCCCCCATTGTGCTACTAACCTACACTGGATATACAATACATTCACACACTAACAAGCATCTGGAAGCCCAGTGTTGGCATTTTATGACAGAGCATCACCATTTATTTGTGTACTAGAGAAACCTTCAATGTGTAAGGCTGTCATTAAGACATATTTGTTCTTCTTTTCTCAGAGGGATTGCCGGTGTTCTTATCACAACTTTGATCATTGGTTGGTGTAGCTTCTCCGCCTCAAAAATCTTCATTTCTGCTTTAGCCATGGAGGGACAGCAATTCCTGGTCGCCTATCCCTGTGCTTTACTTTATGGAGTGTTTGCCCTTATTTCTGTGTTTTGAACTTAATATTCCAGTTGGACTACAATGGGCCAAACACATCCTGAAGACAATTTTTCCTGTTTTTAAGGATTCATGAACTCCTGTTATGCACATACTGGGGGAACAGTGGAAAAATGACACAAATCCAATGTTCATTTTTTTTATACAGAACTTTTAAATACTAAATGGACTCAGAATAGCTTTCATTGTAAAAGCTTGCATTTATAAATTAGATCTTTTTTTTCAGGTTGTTTACGGGGATGAGCCAATAAGGATTCTGGGTTGACGTTTGGTGAATACAGTCACAGTATAGAAGTGTAGTAATAGGTAATAAAGGAATTTCCGAGTTTAACATGCTGTACATTTTATAATGCTAAATATCAGTGTTAGTGCACGTTGAAATCACAAGCTATTTGGCTATAAACAAAAATGTAAGTCAGGCTATTTTTTTTTTTTTTTTTTTTTCTTTTAAAAAATGAATATTTCTTAAAAAAAAAAACATTAAAGTTATACTACCAAATTTCTTTAAATTAAAAAAAGTTTGTTCCACTTAAGGTGCATAGCATTGGTTTATATTTCTTTTTTACTTGGTTACTTTTATCATGTCAGGTGTGGTAAACTTTACAGCTTCTTAGAATTTATTTATTGTGTCTTGCAAAAAAAATGTTGTTTTCTTCAGGCTGTGCCCGCCCAGTCATCACCATTGAAAGGCTAAAGCCCACTTACATTACATAGTCTTTTGGAAACCAGTATAAACCATGCACAAAAGTCACTACAATTGGCACATCAGAAAACAAGCCCAAAATACTTTCAGTTTTCAGCTAATGAACACTATTCATGGACCATGTCTTTTTTTTTTTTTTTCAAAATTCCAGTGTAAAGCGAATACTGTCTTACTGCTCGGTGATAAAGCAAAGAGAGATGTGTTGTATTGTTCTGCAATTATGTGTCATTAAATGAATAAGTTAAACAAACCTTTTCAGAATTTCTTCAGTTATAAAAATTACACCTCAGCAAAAACTGTTGTAATGCACATATAATAAAGTACTGAATACACCCCTGTATGCAACTTAGGGCTTACATTTCAATCTGTTAATCTCAGAACCAGGGGAGAACTTGGTTGCTTGCATTTGTTCTGCAGGCTAAATGGTCTAACTGGCTCTTTCAAAGGCATAGTCTACATGCAGACCTTTCCGATGTACAGATGTTTCAAAGCAATTAGACAGTACAAATACCAATTCTGCAAACCTGTATAAGCTATATATATATATATATATATATATATATATATATATATATATATATATACTGTGTGTGTGTGTATATATGTGTATGTATGTATGTATATACATACATACGTATATGGTTCAGTAGGAAGCAGTGTGAAATAATGAATGTACAGTATAGCATACAAAATGGATAGGTGTCAAAAAGGGTATGTGCAGTGCTTCTTACAGAGTGAAGTAGTGTGAAATAGGGAACGTAGTGAAGAATGAGATGATGTTTAATCGTTATTGTACAGAATGGAGTAGTGTAGAATAGGAAATGCACAGCACATCGTACAGAAAGACTCTGAAATGGGGAATGTGCAGAATAAAATGATGTGGAATAAATAATGTACAGCACAGATTGAGCTGTTGTGGAATGTACAGAAAAGCTTATAGAATGGAACAGTGTTGAGAAAATGAATATTATGGCATACAATTAGACGGTGTGAAATAGGGAATGTACACTACTGCAGAATGGGGCAGCTTGAAAAGGGAGTGTAATGGTGTGTAGTAACTACAGTGCTGCCCTAATAAAGTGCATTCAAATAATGAGCAAAATATTCTTTAATTGTGATAAAAAATAAAAATTTGGTAAAGTGCTAGTAATAAAAGTGCTGACTGCAGTATCAAATAGTCCATAAACATGAAAAAAGTCCATAAAGGGGAGTCCACTTTAGGTGAGTCTTGCTGCAATGTGAATCCAAAGTGGCATGCTCCCCTCCTGTGTCCCCACTCACCAGCTGTATGACTAAAACAGGCTTTGATTATATATGCTTTTTCCTCCACTCCTACCACGTATTGGTGTTTGGATGTTGGTCATATGCCTGATTTGGATACCACTGTGTAATCACTTATCACCACCTCCTCTCCTCCATTTCACTCTCCAAATGTGAACCTGCTTAGGTATCACAATTTAAAGGACGGGAGAACGTTAGGGGTGTTGAATTTAATCGCAGCATCGATGCATCGCAATTCGACCACCCGCGATTCTGCATCGATGCTGCGACCGGCTTTAATCGATGTTCTAATGACGTCATGAAGCGCGGCCCCCTCCCTCCGCACAGCGATGGCTCTTTAAAATTCGTAGCTGCGCCCTCTTTTCCCGCCTCCCGCTGACGTCATCCCCAGTCGCCCGGCGTCACTGCAAGAGGAGACACGAGGAGCGAGTGCCCCTGACTGTTGGAGAGGAGAGAATGAGATGGACTACGGTGTGCAGTGTTCACGTTTACACATGCCTGATCCCTCCAGTAAGCTGACCCTGCACTCCGCTTATCACATGCAGTGAGACACTTCCCGATCAGCAGCTGCACAGATTGTGAAATGTCTCACTGCCTGTGATTACCGGAGTGCAGTGTAGGCTTCCTGGCGGGATCAGGCACGTGAGGACTGTCATCTCTACTCTGACACTCAGTCTGCTGCGGGAGACTTGAGTGTCATAGCAAACATCCCCCGCTCCCACATGCACGCTGGTCCTCCTCCAGCGAGTGTCTGTCCTGACTCCTGACCGTCCTCCAGCAAGTGTCCATGTCCATCCTCCTCACACAGGCCTTTGGGATCCCCGAGTGAGCGTCCCGGACCCCAACTCCCAGTCCTTGGCTCAGGCGTCTGCAGTGACTGTCATCATCAGTGATCAGGTACTAATCTAAGTCTTCAAATACTATTACAAATGTTGTTGACATGGCAGAGCCAGGTGAGAGGGCGGACAGGGGGAGCACACTGAGGGAGAGGGGGAGCTGGACTATCCGTTTAGGTCACAGCACCGGAGATTCTCCAACCCGGATATCCCTGAGGAGACCCCTATCCAATGCCATGTATTATAATATATATCATATCCCTGAGGAGACCTCCATACACCAGTGTATGGGGATATCAGGGATGTGATATATACATGGCGGTGTATGGGGGTCTCCTCAGGCATATGATATATACATGGCGGTGTATGGAGGTCTCCTCAGGGATATCAGTGATGTGATATATACATGGGGGTCTCCTCAGGGATGTGATATATATACATGGTGGTGTATGAAGGTCTCCTCAGGGATGTGATATATACATGGTGGTGTATGAAGGTCTCCTCAGGGATGCGATATATACATGGTGGTGTAACACCACCATGTATATATCACATCCCTGAGGAGACCCCCATACACCGCCATGTATACATCACATCCTGGATATCCCTGAGGAGACCCCCCTACACCGCCATGTATATATCACATCCTGGATATCCATGAGGAGACCTCCATACACCGCCATGTATTTATCACATCCCTGAGGAGACCTTCTATATGTTTGCAGTGCACTATGGGCATTGGGCAGTAATCGTGATGCATCGCGGAATCGTATCGAATCGCTGCCCTAATAATCAAATTGAATTGTGAGGTAAGTGAAGATGCGCAGCCCTAGAGAACATTCATAGTGTAAAACTGTTGACTTTTATTAAAGAAAAAAGGCAATTGCAATTGCATAAAAACGATCAAGAAAAGCAAAAGTAAATCCACAAGTCGCCTCAACGTGCTCTCATGTAGCAGATACCAGTCACTGACCGCCTGCGCTTGACATGTTTTGACCGTCTTCAGGAGCTAAGCTTCTGAAGACGCACAGTGGGAGGGGCGAAACATGTCACGGACGGTAGGCCAGTGACTGGTATCTGATACATGAGAACACGCCGAGGCGGCTTGTGGATTCATTTCTGCTTTTCTTGATCGTTTTTATGTAAGTGCAGTTGCGTTTTATTCTTTAATGGAAGTCAACAGTTTTACACTATCAATGTTTTCTCGTCCTTTTCATGGTGATACCTATGCTGGTTCAGTTTTGGAGAGTGAAATGGAGGAGAGGAGGTGGTGGTAAGTGATTACACAGTGGTATTCAAATCAGGCATATAACCAACAGCCAAACACCAATTCATGGTAGGAATACTGAAGAAATTACACTTTGCTACAATGCAAAGTAGTGAGTGTACAGCTTGTATAACAGTGTACATTTGCTGTCCCCTCAAAATAACTCAACACATAGCCATTAATGTCTAAACCACTGGCAACAAAAGTGAGTACACCCCTAAGTAAAAAAGTCCAAATTGGGCCCATTTAGCCATTTTCCCTCCCTGGTGTCATGTGACTCGTTAGTGTTACAAGGTCGCAGGTGTGTTAAAGTTAGTGTTATCGCTCTCACTCTCATACTGGTCACTAGAAGGTCAGCATGGCATCTCATGCCAAAGAACTCTCTGAGAATCTGGAAAAAAAGTATTGTTGCTCTTAATGAAGATGGCCTAGGCTATAAAAAGATTGCCAAGACCCTGAAACTGAGCGGCAGCACAGTAGCCAAGACCATAGAGTGGTTTAACAGGACAGGTTCCACACAGAACAGGCCTCGCCATGGTCGACCAAAGAAGTTGAGTGCACATGTTCAGCATCATATCCAGAGGTTGTCTTTGGGAAATAGATGTTATGCGTGCTGCCAGCATTACTGCAGAGGTTGAAGGGGTAGGGGGTCAGCCTGTCAGGGCTCAGACCATACGCCTCACACTGCATCAAATCTGTCTGCATGGCTGTTGTACCAGAAGGAAGCCTCTTTTAAAGAGGATGCACAAGGAAGTCTGCAAATAGTTTGCTGAAGACAAGCAGAGTAAGGACATGGATTACTGGAACCATGTCCTGTGGTCTGATGAGAACAACATAAACTTATTTGGTTCAGATGGTGTGTGGCAGCAACCAGGTGAGGAGTACAAAGACAAGTGTGTCTTGCCTACAGTCGAACATAGTGGTGGAAGTGTCATAGTCTGGGGCTGTCCGAGTGCTGCCGGCACTGGTTTATTGAGGGAACCATGAATGCCAACATGTACTGTGACTTACTGTAGCAAAGCATGATCCCTTCCCTTCAGAGAGTGGGCCGCAGGGCAGTATTTCAAGATGACCACTGCCTTGCTAAAGATGATGGACTGGTCAAGCATGTCTCCAGACCTAAAACCTATTAAGCATCTGTGGGGCATCCTCAAACGGAAAGTGGAGGAGCGCAAGGTCTCTACCATCCACCAGCTCCATGATGTCTTCATGGAGAAGTGGAAGAGGACTCCAGGGGCAACCTGTGAAGCTCTGGTGAACACCATGCACCAGCTGCGTGATGTCTTCATGGAGAAGTGGAAGAGGACTCCAGGGGCAACCTGTGAAGCTCTGGTGAACTCCATGCCTAAGAGGGGTAAGGCAGTGCTGGAAAATAATGGTGGCCACACAAAATATTGACACTTTAGGCCTAATTTGGACACTTTCACTTAGGGGTGTACTCACTTTTGTTGCCAGCGGTTTAGACATTAATGGCTGTGTGTAGAGCTATTTTGAGGGGTACAGCAAACTTACACTGCTATACAAGCTGTACACTCACTTCTTTACATTGTAGCAAAGTGTCATCTCTTTTCATGGGACAATTCTGAAGAAATAATAAATTATTTTCAAAAATGGGAGGAGTGTACTCACTTTTGTGACATACTGTACTGGTGAGTGGGAAAATGCCACTTTGGATTCACAATGCAGCAAGACTCCCCTAAAGTTTATGGACTTTTTTCATGTTTATGGACTCTTTGATTTGATACTACACACTTTTATTACTAGCACTTTGTACTTTATTTTTATTACCAAATGTTTATGTTGTATCACAATTGATTAATATTTTGCTAATTTTTTTATGCAATTTATTAGGGCAGCACTAGTCACTACACACCATTAGATTAGGTTATTTTACTGTCACCACAGCAGCAGCCTGATCAATTACGTTAATTACTAACCCAAAAGGATTCACAGTCCTTTGCACGGGTCCACACCCATTAATGAAAAGGGAGTGTACTGCACAACAGACAAATTAAAGCGGTAGGAAATAGTAAAGCACAGTGTAAAAAAACTGGTGTTGACTAGAGAATAACGAACTAGGTGTACAGAATGAGGCCGTGTGAAAAAGGGAATGTACAGCAAATTGTACCCAAATGGGGCAAACATTAACCAGCTTATATATTTCTGAAAGCATTCTTTGATTACAGAATTTTGCATACTGTCATTCAATCTATTTCTCTTTCGTTACTTGACTTACACAGCTCCTCAGGATTCCTGACCATTGGATTATACTGCCCCCTACAGTAGTAGGACACAAAGAACTTGATTATGCCTATGGGCAGTCCCATGGGGTGTATACTCCCCCTCTCTGCTATAGGTACTCAAGTTTTTTTTCTGCCTAGTCAGGAGTAAGGACCTAGTTTCCTGCTGGGATCTCTGGGCCAGGCATTTTTTTTTTCTCCTGTTTCTTTTTTTTTTTTCTGAGAGATCTACAATTAACTGCAAGCGTGCGCAGACCACAGCTCCGTGCAAGGTCGGCCGCGACAGGCCCCATTCTGAAGTGGGGCGGCCAGCGAGTTAAACGTCTCAGGGGGACACACATGACCGGGCGCCAATAGGCCGCTCACACTGTTGCCTTGGCCAACAGCCCCCCACTTCAGTGAAGAGGAGGTTCTATCTTGGGAGTGTTACCCGCACGCATGATGGGCCGGTAAGTAGATGGCCCCTTCCTGGATGGTAAGTGGGGCACGGGTACTCCCTGGGGTGGTCGTTCCCTCCCGAGGTTCATCTAACCCTCACCATGGGGGGGTCATGGACTGGTTTATCCACATGCCCTGGTCCCTCTGGCCTGGGTATCCAGCGGGTGCACTCTCACTGTCTACCTTCGAGGTTATTTGTGCTGGGGAGGTCTCCCTTGGGCTCACTGTTTCTGCCATTAGGGCTGTGGAGCAGGTGACCGGGCTGTCGCGGGTCCATTCTGCTTGCGGTCGGACCCACAGATAATTGAGGTTGCGGCCTACTGGCCGGACGTTCTGTGGAGCAGCCCTATTGAGGGCAGCTGAAGCTGCCGCTCCCCATGCAAACATCCATCCTCCCCTCTTGAAAGCCTGGCTGTTAATAGCGCACTCTTGATCGGTCCAGGCCTCCTCGGTCCGCACACTCGCAGCTGGGCGCCCAAAAATGTAGGCAGCGGCTTGCAGCCTACTAGGCCAAGCGGCCGAGCTGTGTCCCTCCTTCTGGAGGGGTGGCGCTGCAGGGATGGTCTGGATGGCCAGCATAGTTTATGGGCACCCATCCCTGTTATGGGGTCCTAGGGGGGATTCGGTTTGTGGGACTACCCACATTAGAGAGGCACTGGTGGCATGCGGCCTCCTCTGTGGGAGATAGTGAGGATGATTTTCCCCTGGAGGGGCATCGGCGGTTGGCACCAATGTGCGGAGTCTCAGTCGGCGGCCCCCTCTGGGTTTTTTGTTTGTGTTTCTCGGACCGCCCCCACCCTCCCCTGCCTCATCTGTCGCCAGATCCTAAATCTGGCTCTGTCGCCGCAGACGTGCCTGCCCTGCTGGGTTTGTAGCCACGTTCCCTGACCTGTCTGCTAGTGAGGATGATTGCTCCAGAGCTGGGCTCGCGAAGCACTGGTTGACGCCCTGTTTGCATCCGTGCAGGTGACTTTGCAGATTGAGGTGCAGCTGAGGCGGCTGCATAGGTGGCGGTCCCTCCTTTTCTTGGCACTCACTAGCCGTCTTGCACGGTAAATGTTTTTCCTTATCCCTCCTATTTTGACAAATGTTGTCTATATTGCATGGGAGTGTTGAAAACACCCTCTTTCTGCACATCTTGATGTGAGGAAGCCCTTTGCGGAGTCGCTACTCCAGAAGTGGCTGTTCGACCACCCCCCCCCCCCCCCCGCGTCTCCAGGTTGAACAGGCAACCATGACTCTGGTAGAGGAATCCCCGGCCTTTAAGGATCCGGCTGACAGGAAGGTGGTGGCTGTGGCCTCATTAGGTTCTCTGTTGCTGGCTTGGTGTTTAGGCCAGTCTTGGCCCTTGCCCTAGTGTCACAAACACAAGTGGACTACTCTTTTGCGCTGTGACCTAGAGAATGAGCAAGTTCTCCCCCTGCCTTGCTGAGTGGCGGACCAGTTGGTCCAAGGGCTGCAGTTTGTCTCTTTGGGCGCATCTCCCCTGATTCTAGGCTGTTTTGGTAGTAGGCTTAGGTGTGTATTGTGGCTTAAGTGTTTGTCTGCTGACCAGACCTCTAAAGAAACTCTAAGAGCCTTACTCCTTAAAGGCGATCGCCTGTTTGGGACTACCCTGGATGACATCATTAAGAATCTCACAGGGGGAAAGAGGAGTGAGTATCTTTCTTCCAGAGTCTGGGTAGGAAAGAGAACCTTGTCGCAGATGTGGCCCATATTTCTCGGCACGCGTGAGGTTTTTAACTCCTCCTGGGGAGGTTCCAAGCGGCCATGGTTTAAATGGCTGAATGCAGAATTTTGTCAAGATCCACACACAAGGTTCCTTCAGCTTGAAAGTGTGCCTCCACCTGGGCCTTGGGAGGTAGGGTATTTTTCGCTGGTTTCCAGGCCAGTGGACCTTCGTGGTAAATAAACCAATGGATCCACGAAGGGATACTGTCTGGTTACATGTTTCAGTTTTGTTCTTGTTCTCCAAAAATGTTCTCCTTTCCGATTTGTGTCCCGGACCGTTTGCAAGCTCTTTTTGGGGCGGTGTATGAACTGTTGCTTCATCAGAATGGTTCAGGGTTTTTTATTTCAAGCCTGTTCCTGGTCCCAAAGTTGGAGGGCTAGGTTTATCCAATTACAGAAGTTCAGAATTGAGTCTATTCGTATGGTGGTGGAACCCCTTCATCAGGGACTTCTGGAATGTGCAGGGAAGCATCCTTGATGCTGACAGAGGCAATGTGTCCCAGATGCTAGGGTAGTGTTCCCTTTGGTTACGCCTCTGCTCCTCGGGTCTTCACAAAGTGTTGGCCCCAGTTCTGGGATTGCTACATCAGCAGGAGTTTGCAGTGGCGGGCTCCCTGGACGACCTCCTCTTACGAGCGGAGTCCTCTGCGGCCCTGATGGGCGACGCAGGAATCCATATACTAACCCTGAAGGGTTCAGTTGGCCTCTGAATTACTGGAGGTCTGCTCTGATCCCATCCAAAGAATTGGATTATTTGGGTCTGACTCTGAATTCAGCTCTAGCCAAGTCTCCAAAAGTTGCATGCTGTGAGTCATCTACTGCTGTCCAGCAGGTTGTCCTCCCTCTGGACTTGCATGCGGGTGCTTGCCTGATGGTAAGGTGGTTTAGTTTGCACAGTTCCATATGTGGTCCCTTCCAAGGGAGTTCTTGGAAATGTGGGACGAGTGTCCGCGGTCCTTGGATATTCAGATCCGGCTGAAAATAATTTCTCCCCTTATCTTTGGTATCTGTAGTGACCATTGTCCGTCTGCCTGGGTGGGGAGGTGTCCTGGGACTGCTCAGGGTTGTTGGATGCTGGTAGAGTCCAGATTACAGATCAATGTTTTGGAAGTTTGGGTGATCAGGCTGCGCCTGGATCACTGGACCGATTGTCTCTGGGGACTACTGATGCGTTTCCAGTCGGGCAAAGCCACCGTGGTGGTCTATGTCAAATAACCAAGGTGGAACACAGGGTGTATTGGCAGTAGCCGACATCCTTTGGTGGTCAGAACGCTTAGTTCTGGCCCTCTCCACTATACATATGTCAAGGGATAAAAAGCTGGCAGGCGGACTATCGTAGTCGGCAGGCGTTGGACCTAAGGGAGTGGTCCCTTTACCTGAATGTGTTTCATCAGATATGTCTTCGGTGGATCTGTTGGTGTCCTGGCTCAACAGAAAGGTACTGAGGTTTGTGGAGGGGTCACGGGATCCTCTGGCAGATTCCACAGAGGCTCAGGTGGCCCCATGGGGCCAGTATCGTCTGATCTACAGTTTTACTCCTCTCAAGCTTCTACCGCGGCTTTTACGCAGGATAAAGGCTAAAGGGATTCTGGTCATTCTAGTGGCCCTGGACTGGCCTCGCTGGTCTTGTCCCCCGACCTGGTGTGATGGGTCGCCGACATCATTTGGTCACTGGCTTTCGGGGAGGATCTGCTGTCCTAAAGGCCGATGTTTCATCCTGCTTTGCAGACACTGGCTTTGACTACCTGGCTGTTGAAAGCCATGTGCTGAGGAATAGAGGTTTGCCTGGGTCGATGTTTCGGACGCTGCTGAAGGCTAGGTAGTCTACCTCTAGGAAGATCTACCATCATGTGTGGGAAGCGTACATTTCATGATGTGAGTCTCTTGGTTTTCATCCTCTTTGTTTCTTGGTGGCTCGGGTCTTGACCTTCCTCCAATGGGAGGTTGAGCAGAAATGGGCCTTGAGCACTATCAAGGGCCAGGTGTCGACCGTGGCAGTATTCTTTCTATGGCCCCTGGCCACGCACTCCTTGGTGCGTACCTTTCTTCAAGGGGTTTGACATTTGACTCCACTGGTGCGGTCTCCTCTACCGCCTTGGAATCTGAACTTGGTGCTTTCAGTCCTCCAGAAGCCTCCCTTTACAAATATTCGGGAGATTCTCCTGCTTACACTGTCCCAGAAGGTGGCTTTTTTTTAGTGGCTATCACGTCTGATCACAAGATGTTGGATTTGGCAGCGTTATTTTGTCGCATCCCTTATCTTTGTGGACCACAAAGATAACGTGGTTCTTGCCCCTGCCATTCGTTCTTTCCTAAAGTAGTCTCTGATTTCCATTTGACTGAAGTATTTGTGTTGCCTTCCCTGTGTCCCAGGCCTAAACAGCCTAAGGAAATTGCATTACATGTCCTGGATGTGGTTCGGGCGATTCGGGTGTACCTGGCACCTACGGAGTCTTTTCGGAAGTCAGACTCACTATATGTGTTCACGGATGGGCAAAGAACAGGACTGTCCGCTTCTTCTGGGACCATTTCAATGCGGATCAGACAGCTTATTCGATCAAGGGTAAGGTTCCTCCGTTCCCTGTAACAGAGCACTTTACTTGGGCGCTTAGTGCTTCCTGGGTTTTTCATCATCAGGCGTCAGGGACGCAGGTTTGCAAGGCGGCCACTTGATCCTTGGTGCACACTTTCAGAGAATTATAAAAAGGGTATGTGCTGGCATCTGCGGATGCTTCCGTTTGCTGCAAGGTTTGTAGGCTGCTGTTTAGAGGGTCTGTTCCCTCTTTGGGGGAGTAATGTTCAGGTGGCCTTCAGTTGTTTTTTGTTGAGCTCCTGTTACCTGGTTGGCTAATGTTTAAGGCTTGAGAATTTTTTGCTTTTTCCACCCCTCATGTTTGACACTGCTTTGGGACGTCCCTATGGTCAGGAATCCTGAGGAGCTGTGTCCGTCGATGTACAAAAGAGAAAATTGAATTTTTTACTTACCGTAAAGTCCATTTCTCTGATGTTCATTGATGGACACAGCCTCCACCCCTCTATGGAGTTGTAATACTTCTGACACCGCTTGTAACAAAACGGAGTACCTATAGCAGAGAGGGGGAGTTTACCTCCTGGGACTGCCCATAGGCATAGTCAAGTTCTTTTTTCTGCCTAGTGTCCTTCTCCTGTAGGGGGCAGTATAATCCAATAGTCAGGAATCCTGAGGAGCTGTGTCCATCAATGAACATCAGAGAAATGGGTTTTATGCTAAGTCAAAAATCCCATTTTAAATTGTTTACTTTTTATCAATTTACAACATGCAAAGTGGGCGAACAGAAGAAAAATAAAGATTTGGTGTGACCACCATTTGCCTTTAAAACAGCATCAAGTCTTCTAGGTACACTTTTACACAGTTTCTGAAGGAATTTGGCAGGTAGGTTGTTCCAGACATCTTGGAGAACTAACCTCAGATGTTCTGTGGATGTAGACTGCCTCAAATCCTTTTGTCTGTTGTAATCCAAGACAGACCCAATGTTGAGATCAGGGCTCTGTGTGGGGCCAAACCATCACTTCTAGGACTCCTTGTTCTTCTTTACGATGAGGATAGTTCTAAATGACATCGGCTGTATGATTGTGGTCCTGCTGAAGAATAAATTGTGGGCCAATCGCATGTCTTCCTTATGGTATGGCATGGCATGATGTATAAGTACCTGCCTGTATTTCTCAGCATTGCGGACATTATTGATCAGGCAACATTGAGGGTTGTGGACGCAGTGGTCAGTCAAGGAAACTTAATGCAGCAGATGAAAGACACATCATGCTTATTTTCCCTCAATATCAGAAGATTTCTAGCAGTGCCATTGGCAGAGAACAGGCAGCAATCAGTGGGACCCAGGTACACCCATCCTCTGTACAGAGAAGTCTGCCTAGAATTGCGTAAAAAAAGCAAAACCTCCGACATGGAAACAAGGTTAAGCGGCTTAAATAGGCATGAAAACATAGGAATTGGGGTGCAAAAAAATGGCAGCAGGTGCTCTGTACTGATGAGTCAAAATTTGAAATATTTGGCTGTGGCAGGAGGCTTGTTTGTTCACAGAAGGACTGGAGAGTGGCTCAATAATGAGTGTCTGCAGACATCAGGGAAGCATGGTGGAAGTTCCTTGCAATTTTGGGGCTGCAGTTCTGCAAATGGAGTTGGAGATTTGGTCAGGATCAATGGTGTCCTGAAACCTGAGAAATACAAGCAGATATTTATCCATTGTGCCATACCATCAGGGAGGTGTGTGATTGGCTATATGTTTGGGGTCGTATGTCCTGCTACAGAATAAATTTGGGGCCAAAGTGTGTGAAGAACTATCTTCAGTGTAAAGAAGAACAAGGATTCCTTGAAGTGATGATTTAACTCCCACAGAGCACTGATCTCAACATCATTGAGTCTGGGATTACACGAAGAGACAAGAATTTAAGGCAACCTACATCCACAGATATCTCTCTGGTTAGTTTGTCAAGTTGTTTGGAAAAACCTACCTGCCAAGTTCCTTCAATAACTGTGTGCACGTGTACCTAGAAGAATTGATGCTGGTTTGAAGGCAAAGGGTGGCCAAACCTAATATTGATTTGATTTGGATTTCTCTTCTATTCATGTACTTTCCATTTTGTTAATTGATTAAAATAAACTTAACACTTATTTTTTTTTTTTTTATATGCTTTCAGAAATAGGATATAGTTTAAAAACAAACATAAATTGACTACAATCCGTTTCCTATTTATTTTCCATATTTATGCACCTGCGTCTTTTCAAACCTGAAAAATGTTCGCAGGTGCTTGTTTTTAATTTGTTTTGATGGAAAGGCACTACAAATATTCAATACAATTGTAGCAAAAATAAAAATACACAAGACATCCATATTGATTTCTACTTTTTGCCCAATACAATTAAATTTAATTTTGAAATTCTAAATTGCAAGGAACAGGTTTCAATTAATACTGAAACCTAGTTTTGTGTAAAGGCTCTAAAAACTAGGGTTTAGTTACCAATTCCCTGAATGCAGAGTACATCTGATACACAGGCAAGTAAGAATGATAAATGCTAAGTGCTGCAGCCTTTCTTGGAACTCCTAGTTTTACTACTGAAAGACAGTGCAGCTATGACATGATTTGGATCTCCTTGAGTAGCATAGCTTTATGTAATATAAATGGGTCTGGCCCAGATATCGCTGAGATTAATTTGAAAGTAATTTTTTCTGAAAGAAGGAACCTGTAGGGATTTGTCTTTTTTTTTTTGGCTGGCTAAAAATTGAAAATGTTAAGCACAGTTGTGCTCTTTTCTTTAAAGTGAATCTATGGGTAAAATAAAATTATCCTTAGCTACCTGCTGCTGCTGTTAGTTTATAAAGTAAAATAACAATGCTAAAAACAGCCTTGGGTAGCTGGCAATATACACTGTCAGTACATGTCTCTTGCTGCAGTGTTTTCTAATCCAATGCTGCCTGGAGCCTTCCTAAAGCAGATATGCAGATATTTATTGTCTCAAACGTGCTCTTTGCATAAGCAAAGATGCTTTTTTTTTCACTTGGCAATGCACTGGTCTGCTGATAGGTGACTCATTTAGCAGCCAGTACATTTTTGTGTATGCCTAAACTTGGCTGTGTGGTAGTGGAGAAACATTTTGTGGCTCAAGGCATTGCTGGACTGAGAAATACTGCAGGCTACCTCCATTCCCCAGTTCCTGCACAGGCAGCATTTTAGGTTTCCAATAAGAAATGTTATTTCATTATTCTCAGCTGTAGTTTACTCACTTACTGTGTCTTTTTTTGTGGATATCTGATTTTCTTTCAGTAGAACTAAATACATTTTAAACAAAATGCAGGTAAAGTTTTATGGCACAAGAGTCTTTGTATGTCCCTTCTGCTATAAAGCCTCTCTCCACACTTGGTATCATATTTTTCCCGACCTTACATGTGCACCAGTAAAGAGAAAGTTCTGGGTGTCAAGTCCATGTGCAGGAGTTACGTCATCCATGGCCAGCTATGGATAAGCTAAAGACTCTGAACCTGCAAACAGATCAGGATAAGATGTCAGGGACAAGAGCAACAAGAGGAAGCACAGCTGTGGCATTGCTAGTGGAGAGCACGTTTGGAGGTAACTGTGCAGTGCATTATGGCAAAATCATGCGGTTACACTTTAATGACTATAGAAAAAGCTTAGCATTTTGCCACTACATGTATTTTTTTCAATAATTTACCTTGCAGCTCGGTACTGAAGGTCTCTCTAGACATAACATGATCTTCATGATGACAATAAATGTAAGTGAGATACATTTTATATACCACAATTTCTGTAGACATCCCCTTGACCAATCTCATTAAAAAAAAAAAATCACCCTTTTAGTGAATCACTGCTTCCCAGACAATAAAAGTATGTGTTAAGTTGGGTGGGTAAATACCTGTTTTCCCTATTGCATGCTGTTTTTTCTCCCCCCTGGCTTATATGTCCTGTACTAATGCATGAGTTGGTGGGAGAAACCACAGTGTCCAGCAAGGGAGCAGTATTCCACACAACCAGATCTCTCAACAAATAGGCAACAGAAAAGGTGGCTTTGCTTTGGTGCACAGTCATGTTGGAACAGGAAGGGACCATCTCCAAACCGTTTCCACAAAGTTGGGAGCATGAAACTGTCCAAAATGTCCTAGCTCCAAGGGGCCAAGCCCAACCCCTGAAAAACAACCCCACACCATAATCCCCCTTCACCAAATGATTTGGACCAGTGCATAAAGCAAGCTCCATAAAGACATGGATGGGCGAGTTTGGGGTGGAGGAACTTGACTAGCTGGCACAGAGTCCTGACCTCAACCTGATTGAACGCCTTTGGGATGAATTAGAGCGCAGCCTATGAGCCAGACCTTCTCATCCAACACCAGTGTCTGACTTCACAAATGCACTTCTGGAAAAATGGTCAAACATTCCCATAGACACACTCCTAAACCTTGTGGACAGCCTTCCCAGAACAGTTGAAGCTGTTATAGCAGCAAAGAGTGAGCCAACTCAATATTGAATCCTATGGGCTAAGACTGGGATGCCATTAAAGTTCATGTGCATGTAAAGGCAGGTGTCCCAATACTTTTGACAATATAGTGTATATACATATAGAGTGTGTATATATATATATATATATATATATATATATATATATATATATATATATATATATATATATTGTGACAGGAAGTCAGGTAAATCTGGGAATGTAGTCACTGAGAGGAGACACATTCCCACCTGCTTTGAAAAGTTCACTGATACTATAAGGTGTTGGCTGCAAAAAGAGCCAGCAGGAAGTTGAAAACCATTCAGCTGTTCAGAATGAGGAGATCAAGGCCTCTATAATTTGTCCAGAGAAAATCTATTGAGTGCTGCCTCCTGTCGCTGTGTGAGCTGGGAAGAGGAGGACAGACATACGTGTACCTCCCGACGCCGTGTGGGCATGGGAGAAGGACTGCTGCCGCCTGTCGCCGTGTGGGCTGGGAGAGGGGGACAGTCGGATGTGTGCCTCCCGACAAGCTGGTGAGCATGGGAGAAGACCCCCTACAGCGATGTGAAGCTAAGGAGGGTAACCACGAGTGAAGACGTCTCAAAGGTGAGAAGACAAAGTGTTCCATGTGAAGAGTGTGAAGAGTAAAGGATCCTGTTATAAATGAACATGTGCTGTGTGAAAGAAAACAAAGGGACATGTTCAATGGACAATGTTTGTGCTGTGTGAAAAGCAAACAAATGGACATTTGAGTGTCTGCTGTAGGATCAGCAGTGTCGGCCCAACAGTAGGTTGGGAAGACTTCTTAGGTAGGTTCCAGCGTGAGAAGGTAGCCGCCCACAGAGGCAAGGATTTATTTTGTCTTTTATTTTATTTTGGCTGTTTTGACGCTTGCAATTATGTGAAGTAAATTGCATGAATAAATCAGTCTTGTTTTCAACCTCTGCTCGGCTATCTCTCTGTGAAAACGCACCCCCAAAGGGGTCACCCATACGCCTACCACCGAGCTAATCCCTCACAATATATATACACACAGTATCTCACAAAGTGAGTAAACCCCTTACATTTTTGTAAATATTTTATTATATCTTTTAATGTGACATCACTAAAGAAAAGCTACTTTAATACAATGTAAACTAGTGAGTGTACAGCTTGTATAACAGTGTAAATTTGCTGTCCACTCAAAATAACTCAACACACAGCCATTAATAGCTAAACCACTGGCAACAAAAGCGAGTACACCCCTAAGTGAAATATGTCAAAATTGGGCCCAAAGTGTCAATATTTTGTGTGGCCACCATTATTTTCCAGCACTGTCTTAACCCTCTTGGGCATGGAGTTCACCATAGCTTCACAGGTTGCCACTGGAGTCCGCTTCCACTCCTTTATGACGACATCATGGAGCTGGTGGATGTTAGAGACCGTGCGCTCCTCCACCTTTCATCTGAGGATGCCCCCCAGATGCTCAATAGGGTTTAGGTCTGGAGACATGGTTGGCCAGTTCATCACCATTACCCTCAGCTTCTTTAGCAAAGCATTGGTCATCTTGGAGGTGTGTTTGGGGTCGTCATTATGTTGGAATACTGCCCTGCGGCCCAGTCTCTGAAGGGAGGGGATCATGCTCTGCTTCAGTATGTTACAGTACCTGTTGGCATTCATGGTTCCCTCAATAAACTGTAGCTCCTCAGAGCCGGCAGCACTCATGCAGCCCCAGACCATGACACTCCACCACCATGCTTGACTGTAGCCAAGACACACGTCTTTGTACTCCTCACCTGGTTGCCACCACACACGCTTGACACCATCTGAACCAAATACGTTTATCTTGGTCTCATCAGACCACAGGCCATGGTTCCAGTAATCCATGCCCTTAGTCCGCTTGTCTTCAGCAAACTGTTTGCGGGCTTTCTTGTGCATCATCTTTAGAAGAGGCTTTCTTCTGGGGCTTTCTTGTGCATCATCTTTAGAAGAGGCTTTCTTCTGGGATAACAGCCATGAAAACCAATTTGATGCAGTGTGCGGCGTATGGTCTGAGCCCTGACAGGCGGGCCCCCCACCCCTTCAACCTCTGCAGCAATGCTGGGAGCACTCATACATCTATTTCCCAAAGACAACCTCTGCATATGATGCTGAGCACGTGCACTCAACCTCTTTGGTCGACCATGGGGAGGCCTGTTCTGTATGGTCTTGGCTGCAGCTCAGTTTCAGGGTCTTGGCAATCTTCTTATAGCCTAGGCAACCTTTATGTAGAGCAACAATTCTTTTTTCAGATTCTCAGAGAGTTCTTTGCCATGAAGAGCCATGTTGAACTTCCAGTGACCAGTATGAGATAGTGAAAGCGATAACACCAAAGTGAACACATGCTCCCCATTCACACCTGAGACCTTGTAACACTAACAAGTCACATGACACCGGGGAAGGAAAATGGCTAATTGGGCCCAATTTGGGCATTAGGTGTGTACTCACTGTTGTTGCCAGAGGTTTAGACAGTAGTTAATTTGAGGGGACAGCAAATGTACACTGTTATACAAGCTGTACACTCCCTACTTTACATTGTAGCAAAGTGTCATTTCTTCAGTGTTGTCACATGAAAAGATATGATACAATATTTACAAAAATGAGAGATGTGAAGGGTGTACTCACTTTTGTGAGATACTGTATGTATATATATATATATATATATATATATATATATATATATATATATATATACTGTGTATATATATATTTATTCTTAAAAATTATATATATGAAATAACACATATACTCATATATACACCACGCATGGCAATACATAAATTTATGGACTTACTGTGATGGATATGTCATAGCTTATCCCACTAGGTGTGAAGGATGCAAAAGACAGGGAAAAGGGGGGATATTATAGAAGCTGTAAACATAAAGGAGATTAATAAAACATGATGTGGATATCTGTGGATGATCATGATCTGTAGATATTGCACAGACAACAAAAATATATATGTAAGCTATAATATATGTTTTGTCTCCTGGTGGTTTTAATGAGGAGTTGGAAATTAATACTCAAAGGCATAAATCCAATAGGTCTCCCTCTGGCAAAACCTCCAAAATCTCTCGACCATAGGGAGACCCCTGGATACGGCCTTGATGACCCAGACCCTCAATTTATCCATTTGTTTGTTATGGGGTTCCAAAAAGTGCCTAGGTACACTATGCTGGATATTTCCTTTTGCAATAAACCAAACTGCTTAAGTAATGTCCTTATGGTTCTACCTTCAGTACATAAAGTAGACCACAAGGGCAGGATAAGCAATATACCACATTGTCAGATGAACAAGTATGGAATTCTTTGATGTGATAAGTCTTGCCTTTGGTTTTGGAATTCCTTTTGCTTTGGTTGTTGCAATGAGTAACAAATGCATGTCACTGCCATCCCAGATGATGATGACATCATGAATGTATCTTCCATAATACACGATATTGGAGGAAAAAGGATTGTTGCGCCAAATGTAAGAGGATTCCCAAAATTCCCTGGTGAGGTTCGCATATGAGGGAGCAAAATTGGCTCCCAAAGCTGTTCTGCTCGCCAGTCGCCACTTGTCCTGTCTTTATTGGAGAACACTTTTCTAAAGCTTTGAAAGCCCTCAACCTTTTAAATTCATAGGTGGTTCATGTTGGTTGTGTTTCCCAATTTCTACAGCCATGTTCTGAAATACAGTTTGTGAATTGCATATTTTCAAGGCATTCCACCATTTTATCAAATCTGTTGTATATCTGTTGTATATAATGGATGGTTAGAGAAAGGTCATGTAGTCCTGAAACAATCATTTCTCCACATTTGAATTTACACAATGGACAATATGTCAAAACTGTTTTAACTATAGCACTACTTGCCAATTCCACTGGCAGATTTAACTCACTGGTTTGTTTTAACTTTTGTGAATATAAAAAGCGTACACCTGCCCCAGAGCACAAAGTTCTTCTACTGTTTAATGAACAAATGATCTGCTAATGGAGCACAATGTCCTGTGTTTATGCAAGTAAATTAAAATGATTACCTGCTGAAATGAGAACTAATTAAATACACAATTGTTCCCTTAATATATCCAAAATCTCAGATTGTTTATTTTGCACATTCACTTTACAAATACGGATATTGCTTTTTTTGATTGCCAGTATAATTAGTTTACTTTGCACATATAATGCGTTATAATTTTTTTAACACATATTGGTAATTTAGTGGATTCATTTTCATGTTTTACTTTTAGAATGAGACTTAACTCCCTGTATGCACATTTAAATATAAGTTTCTCTAGCGCTCATCGACAGACGTAGTCCTCGGTGATACACCACCTTCGGGTTATGTTACCTCCGCAGGAGCAGGACTAGACAGGAAATTAAAAAGCTCTGGCCACACCCTAGGGGCAGTCCCAGAGGGTATATCCTCTCTCTCTCTGCCTCAGCAAATCAGTTATTTTCTGTCTAGTTAGGAGTAAGGACCTAGATACCTTGCTGGGATCTTAGGTCCTGGCAAGAAATTTTTTTCTAAAAGGATTTTTGGACAGCTTTTTTTCTCCAGTGTTCCTGTGAGATCTTCAAGCAAGAAAGCTGAACTGGGCGACGGGCTGGATGTTGAGATCCGGTGGTCACCCCAGTTCAGCCTACGAGCGCGTGCAGGCCATAGCTCCGCGCTGAGTCGGCCGCGACAAAGTCCCATTAAAGGACTGAACCCGCGAGTTAAACGTCTCGCTGAAACGCCAAAGACCATGAGTCACGGCGTCTGTATCGGTCGACAGCCCTCCCGCCCCGGTGGAGAGGGGTACTGTCAGGAGTTGGTGCCCGCCTGGTTCCGGTATGGTGAGTAGTATGTTCCCCCTGTTTTCCCTGACGGGTTTTGTGGTGAACGCGGGCCCCTCTCTGTATGGTAAGAAAGAGTTTCTTTCTATCCTATAACATGTCACAAATCCTCCTACTTTGAGTGTGATTTTATGTGTGCAAAAGCCAGGAGGCTTGGTTTGGGAGCTAACAATCTATTGTATACATGTTTTAAAGATGTAATCTGTGGCATTCTGGGAATCTTATGGGTTAAGTATAAGCTACCTACCAGTCAGAAGCCATGGACATGTAGACTGCCTTCCAAGTCAGATCTCCAGCTAATAGCAGGCCTCCCGAACGGCCATGCGGTCCGCCAGGGCCGGTACCGCCAAACACGCCAGATCCCCAGGCAGAGAGAGTGTTGTGTGCCTGCAGCACACCGCTAGTCAGCACAGGCCGCCGCCATTTTTTTTGCTGGATCGCACGAGCCGCCATTTTGGCGTAGCCTCGTGTCTCCAGCATGGGGGCGGCCATGTTTTAGGTGATTCTACACCTCGTGGAGCTTGGGGGAGGCGCCGGAAGGCGTACAGAGGGGCGGAGCCGCCTCCTTTCTTCCTGGGCAGCCAGCCAAAAGACTTCCTGTTTGTCTAAGACAGCGCTGTAAGCTGTTGCAGTTCAACTCTGAACATCAAGTGGTGAGCCTGGGGGTCTATCTCTCTCTCTCTCGATCGATAGGGATCCCTAGCAGGTAACACTAAGGGGTTTTTTGTGGCGCTGAGGGTCAAAAAAAAAAAAAAAAAAAAAAGTTTTTTCTTTACTTTGAATTATATCATCCAGGAAGTAACTGGAGTTATTATGGACCCTGCCACACAGATTCCCCCACCTGTTTCCCTCGAGGGGGCCTCGGGACCCGCCGGTGTACAGAGTATAGAGTCATTTACAGCAATTTGGAGTCTATGGTGGCTCGGGTGGAGGCGGCCTGTCAGGGACGGGGGTCAAGGAAGCGACCCCCGCCTACCCCTATACCATCTGACACCTCTGACTCTGATTCAGAGATGGTCACTGCAGTTGCAGGTTCCTCTGCAAGGGCTGCTATCCCAGGTAAAGCCCCCTCAGACAGTGAAGAGGACGCTTCTTCTCCTGCTATAATTCAGGAAGAAGCATTGGTGGACGCACTAGTTGTGGCAGTGCAAGAAACCTTAAAACTTGAGGCTTTACCGGCAGAGGCAACTGAAACAGAGAGGCCTTTTGGGACTAATAAGCCCATCAAGACGGCGAAGGCTTTTCCTGTACCTAAATGTTTTGGAAATCAGATTAAAGGAGAATGGGAACATTCTAAACGTACCTTTACTATTTCCAAGCGTATTGCTAGACGCTATCCGTTTGAGGAATCCATCATTAAGAAATGGACGGTACCACCAGTCGTGGATCCGCCTATTTCCAGGCTGAATAAAGCCACGGTTATTCCAGTGGAGGACACTTCGTCCTTTAAGGATCCGGTGGATCGAAAGATAGAAGCGGAGTCCCGCACTATCTTTTCTCTGATAGGGTCAGCATTTAGACCAGTAATTGTTATTGGTCTAGTTTCCCAGACACTTACAGAATGGGCGAAGATGGTACGCCAAGATCTTAGGGGAAAAGATATTCCCCAGGAGACATCTGATTTGATAGAACAGATCATACAAGGGCTACGGTTTATCTGTGACGCAGCCTTGGACACTACTCCCTTGTTAGGGCATGCATCTAAGTTAGCAGTGATCCTCAGACGTGTGCTGTGGTTAAAATGCTGGTCAGCTGACCTAGGTTCCAAAAAGACTTTGACCAATCTCCCTTTCCAGGGGAATCGTCTATTTGGAGCCAACCTAGATGAAATCATTAAGGATGCCACCGGGGGCAAGAGTACTTTTTTGCCACAGGCTGCAAAAGCTAAGGAACCTCGCAACAAGCGAGGACCTTTCTTTACCGCCCATAAAGGACGCCCGGCTGGTACTTCCGGGAAAGGCAAGACTCCTCCAGGAGGGTTCAAGAAGGGCTGGTCGGACAAACAGAGGACCAACCCAGCCAAACCCGAAGTAAAGGAGTACACAGCCTGAAGGTGCGCCCCCACCCAATTTCAGGGTGGGGGGACGTTTTCACCGGTATTCAGGACATTAGATCGAGCATCAACCACTACTACCGGTGCGATTCTTCCCTTCCAACATTTAAGTACAGGAAGCGGTAGTTACCGTTCCCTGTATAGATCTTTTTCCTTTACCTTTTCCTAAGATTAGTCCCGATACCTCACAGGAATCGGATCTGATTGACCAGATAGGCCAAGTAGCCTCTAGTCGGGTGACTTCGGTCCCTGAGGTTCAACCAGAAAAGATCACCTTGCCTGATAACTATCAGGTATCTGATAAATGTGTGGGAACAGAAAACGACCAGACTTTCTCGGATGGTCGGGGCCAGATACCTCTAGGGACTCCTGGTTCAGATCCAATCAGCGCCAGTGGTCCTAGAAATTCTAGGCTGGCCTCTTCAAGCCGGCCTGGCCGACTTGGACAGGTTAGTCGCAGACGTTCCGTGGGAACTTCGTCTCAGGGAGTGTCTGTAGTCTCAAGGACCTATTTACCTTCGTGCTTTACAGTCGCTGGTTTTAATGGCCTGGCCATTGAGACCCAAGTACTGAAGGACAGAGGTTTGTCTACTTCTGTCATTCCTACCCTTATTAAAGCAAGGAAAGCGACTTCCAGCAAAGTCTATTATCACACATGGAAGACTTATATTGCGTGGTGCGAATCTTTAGGATTTCCTCCACGTACCTATTCGGTGTCTCGAATATTGGCCTTTTTGCAACAAGGGGTTGAGCAGAAGCTAGCCTTGAGCACCATCAAGGGTCAAGTTTCAGCATTAGCAATCTTCTTTCAGAAACCTTTAGCTACCAAATCCTTGGTGCGGAATTTCATCCAGGGGGTGCGGCACCTGGCTCCTCCAGTCCGCGCGCCCTTACCGCCCTGGGATCTTAATTTGGTTTTGTCGGTTCTACAGAAACCTCCCTTTGAAAACATCAGGGAGATTCCCTTGCTTACTTTATCCCAGAAGGTGGTCTTCTTGGTGGCTATTACTTCTGCTCGCAGGGTGTCAGAACTGGCTGCATTATCATGCCAGTCTCCATACCTAGTCATTCATAGGGATAAGGTAGTACTTCATCCTAAGCCATCTTTTCTTCCTAAGGTGGTTTCAGATTTTCATCTGAATGAAGATATTGTACTACCTTCCTTGTGTCCTCAGCCCAAGCATCATCGGGAACATGCGTTGCATTCCTTGGATGTGGTTCGGGCAATCAGGGTATACCTGAAAGCTACGGAATCATTCCGTAAGACGGATTCACTTTTTGTGATCACGGATGGCCCCAGAAAGGGTTTGCCTGCATCTGCCGCGACCATTGCCAAATGGATTAGACAAACGGTGGTACAGGCTTATTCTATTAAGGGTCAGAGTCCTCCGTTCCCTGTTAGGGCGCACTCCACTCGAGCGCTCAGTACTTCCTGGGCCTTTCGCCATCAGGCGTCAGTGGTCCAGGTATGTAAGGCGGCCACTTGGTCGTCGGTACATACCTTTACTAAATTCTATAAAATTGATGTGACGGCATCGGCGGATGCCTCATTTGGCCGCAAGGTTTTGCAGGCTGCAATTTGAGGAGACCGGTGGTCTACCTCGAGGGTTTTTTTCTGTTTGAAAAATTTTTTTGTTGAGTCTCATCATTAAGGATGAGCATTGTAAACTTCTAGTTGGCACCGGTTGGGCCTTCTAGATTGGGATTTGATTTCCATTTTCCCACCCCTCAGTCGTGATACTGCTCTGGGACGTCCCGAAGGTGGTGTATCACCGAGGACTACGTCTGTCGATGAGCGCTAGAGAAAAATGGATTTTTGTAAAATCTTACCGTAAAATCCTTTTCTCTTAGCTCATCGACAGACGTAGTCCCCGCCCCTCTGTTTTGGAGTTGGGTTGGGTTAAATTCTCTAAGCACTGCTTTTTCACATAACTGATTTGCTGAGGCAGAGAGAGAGAGGATATACCCTCTGGGACTGCCCCTAGGGTGTGGCCAGAGCTTTTTAATTTCCTGTCTAGTCCTGCTCCTGCGGAGGTAACATAACCCGAAGGTGGTGTATCACCGAGGACTACGTCTGTCGATGAGCTAAGAGAAAAGGATTTTACGGTAAGATTTTACAAAAATCCATTTATATGCACCTCAAATTTCTCTTTTTCATACACAACTTTGTTTCACATGTTGGCCTGTGATCATCGTTAGCACAATCTTTTGTTCTCCATTCAAATCATAATAAATATAAATAAGCTGCTGAGATAACAACACTCAAGAGAAACACTACTATAATAACTTCAAATCCATAGTATAATCTGAGAAAATTGTTAGGGAAGCACAATATGCTACAGCATATTGTGTGTCTGTGTGTCTTATGGACTGTGCGTCCATAAGACACACAGAGCGTGACTTGGCCCTGCCCTCACTCCCTCCTCACCAGCAAATGGCTCCCTCTGCTGTCTTTAATCCAATGAGAAAGGAGAGAGCCAAAAAAGCCTTGGCTCTTGTGCACATCGCTGGATCAAGATTGGGCTCAGGTGAGTATATATGGGGCGGTAAAGCTGCATGAAAGTAAAAAAAAGCTTCTGTCTTTGGGTACCCCTTAAAGTGGTTGTAATGTGCAAAGAATGGCTTTTATTAAAAAAAAAAAAAAAAAAAAACACTGGCAAGGCCAATGTAGGAAAAATTCTTAAAGTTCTTAATGAACTAGAGCTCAGATGGATGAGGTTCACATATGGGGGGAAGTCACCCAGCCAGGGGCTTTAGGAATATGACACTTGACAACCTTCATGAAAGCCTTTAACATTCAGTATGTTCACCTCTATATAGGAAGATGATTACAAGATTCATTGTTGTTATAATTTAACCACTTCTGGACCGGAAGGTTTTACCCTCTTAACGATCAGGCCATTTTTTTGCAATTCTGCACTGCGTTAATTTAACAAACAATTGCGTGATCGTGCAACACTGTACCCAAATAAAATGGATGTCCTTTTTTTCCCCACAAATAGAGCTTTCTTTTGGTGGTATTTGATCACCTGTGCGATTTTTATTTTTTGCGCTATAAACAAAAAAAGAGCAACAGTTCTGAAAAAAAAAACAATATTTTACACATTCTGCTATATAACATTCCCAATAAAAAAAATGTAAAAATCATTTTTTTTCATCATTTTAGGCTAATTTGTATTCTGCTACATATTTTTTGGTAAATAAAATCCCAATAAGCGTATTTTGATTCTTTTGCACAAAAGATATCACATCTACAAACTAGGGGAAAGATTTATGTCATTTTTATTTATTAATTTGCGATTTTTAGCGAGACTGTGACATTGCGGCAGACAGAAAGGACACCTAACTGACCTTTTTGACATTTTGGGGGGTGGAATCAACACAGAGACCTGTGATCCCAAATAGGAGGATCACAGGTACACTGTTCTAATTCCTGAGAGAACAGCGGTCTGCTGTGTTTACAACAGCAGACCGCTGTTCTCTCCCCATGGGGAGCAATCGCAGGTGCCCAGCGGCAATCGCGGCCGCCGGCCCTGTGAATCAGCTTCCCCACTGGCCAATAGGGGCGCAAGCGTGCCTCCAGCGGCATGCTCACCCCCAGGAGCGCTCCCGCGAACCGCCATACCTGTACAGGTATGCAGCTGAGTCAGCCTGCCACAGTATATCGGCAGGTGGTCGGCAAGTGGTTAATACAAACCAACAATGGGATCCAAAAAAAAACGTGTTAATGTTGTCCTTTCCGAACTTCAGAAACAATACTTCTTTTTTTTATTGTTTGCATAGGGAAGTTTCCGGTGTCACAATACATTCAATGACATTTTCTTCTAGCGGAATATGCTGGGTCTTACTTTGCTAAATCTTATAGTAAACTTTTCCTTAGTGAGAATCTATACATTGTAGCTTGCAGCTGCAATTATTTAAAGAAGATTAATATTTTAAACATGTTTTTTTTTTTTTGTTTTTTTCTTTTAACTCCCTGGGGGACGAAACGCATATAGCACTTAGAATCCAAGGGACAAATTTAAATGTGACCAAGTAGTGAGGTCGGACAGAACCCAATTGTGCTGAGTGATCGTTCAGTTTTATGAATGAGTGAGTATGCTATGAGTATATAACAGCACAACAGTGAATGAGTTAGTATGCTATGGGTATATAACAGCACAACAGTGTCAAAGAGGTGTTGAGAACTTTTAGACTTGCAAGTCTATTCAGAACTTTAAGAGCCGGTTCACACTAGCGAGACTTGTCAGGCGACTTGTCAGCCTGACAAGTCACGCTCCCTCGCGGTCCATTGACCGCTACAGGACCCGTTCTAATAGGAGCGACACAAGTCGCTCCGACTTAGAAAAAGGGTCCTGTACTACTTCGGGGCGACCTCGGAGCGACTTGCATAGACTTCCATTATGTGAATTCCCTGCAAGTCGATCCGAAGTCGTGGTGCATGGTAATGCACAAGTCGCCCCCGAAGTAGTAAGGAGTCGTGTGGCCTCAGTGTGAACCGGCTCTTAGACTTGAAAGTCTAGCCAGATAAAGGAACATTTTCAAACAAGCTCAATTGCTCTGGTGAGGCAGCTCCCACACAGCAGTACTATACTTTTTTATTTACATTTTTTATTATTGTTTAGGCTTCATTGAAAATTTTTTACAGTCGATTCAAAAGTTAATACACATATCATCTTTAAAATCAGATTAACAAAAATATTGTCCTACAATATATTTTTCCCTTTTCTATCTTCCCTCTCCCTTCCCTCCTCCTTCCCCCCCCTCCTCCCCCCCCTCCTTCCCCCATCTCTCCTCCCCCCCCTCCTTCCCCCCCCCTTCCCCATCTCTCCTCCCCCCCCTCCTTCCCCATCTCTCCTCTGTATTGATCCTTAGCCTACTCTATTATTTTTCCTTTCATTATATTTAAGTATTTATTTCTATATATTTACTTGATTTTTTAAAATCTATCCATTTTTCCCATTTTTTTTTCATATTTATTGGATTTTCCTCCTGACTATTGCTAATATATTCCATATTAAAGACATAGTTTATCCTATTACACCATTCTTTTAACTCTGGGGCGCTTACTTCGCACCACTTCTTCAGTATTGTTCCTTTTGCTGCATTTAGCAGGGTTGGGACTAGAGTTACTTTATATTGTTTAAGTGGTGTTGTCGTTTTATGGAATAGGCAGACCCATGGGTCATTTGGAATCTTTGGTTTAGTTATTTCACAGATTATTTGTCGTACATTTGTCCAAAATTCTTTGATTTTGGGACATTCCCACAGAATATGGTACATCGTTCCAATACTTCCACAATCCCTCCAGCATTTGTCCGTTTTGTCTGATTGATATTTGTGTATTAATTCTAAGAATGGGCATCAGTACTTTACATAATGGGTACCCAGCAGTACCTCTCAACAGTAGCTAAAACCATAGAAATACAGAAAGAAACACCAGACCAAAATTGGATTAAAGAATCCAAGATAATTTTAATTGTTGGTAAAAAAAAAATGTCATATAAAAACCAGTCAATGCTTTTTGAGGGCAACAACACTCTCCCTTCCCCAGGGCTCAACACAGGGTATACGTACCTTGAATGGAGAAAACAGTGACTTCCCAGATCCATATTAGAACAAGTATTGAACTCTTCACATGAAGCAACAACTTGAAGTCAGTATTGGGATCCAAGCCCCCTGCCAGACAACATCGGCAGGGCCTGAATATCAGTGGGGGATTATACCAACACAGTAAAGAGCAATAGACACCTAATATTCTAGTTATATGTAAAAATGCATTTAATTATTTTTTTTTATGAAAGCAACCAAATTATATTGTGTATATACCCCCTTAACCTCTGCAGAAATGGCTAGACCATCTTTATGTAGAGCAACAATTCTGTTTTTCAAATCCTCAGAGAGTTTTTTGCCATGAGGTGCCATGTTGAACTTTCAGTGACCAGTATGAGAGAGTGAGAGCGATAACACCAAATTTAACACACCTGCTCCCCATTCACACCTGAGACCTTGTAACACTAACGAGTCACATGACACCGGGGTGGGAAAATGGCTAGATGGGCCCAATATGGACAGAGGTTTAGACATTAATGGCTGTGTGTTGAGTTATTTTGAGGGGACAGCAAATGTACACTGTTATACAAGCTGTACACTCACTACTTTACATTGTAGCAAAGTGTCACATGAAAAGATATAATAAAATATTTACAAAAATTTTAGGGATGTACTCACTTTTGTGAGATACTATCCACTTACTGACCTCCCACCACAGATGTACGTCACTACTTTGACGCTAAATCCGTTGTTAACCCCAGTATTTTTAAAAAAGGCGGGCGATCGGCTTTCAGGTAAGGGTGGTCCCAGCGGTGGATTCGCCGCGGGATCACCCTTACAGTGCGGCGGAAGAGGTGCCCCCTCCAGCAGCGTTCCCGGTCCTTTTCCCCGCTTACCGGCAGCGGGGAAAATGATCCGGTCCCAGATACTCTTAGACAGGAAGTCGAGTGAGGGCAAGATGGCCCTCACTCGACTCTATGGTCTTGGAGGACCGGAGCGACGTCAAACGTCATATGCCTAGCAACCGACTTAAAGAGGCAATTTTTTTTTTTAACCATTTTTTTTTTGTCTTTTTTTTTGTGTACTTGTGAGATCTGAGGACTTTTTGACCCCAGATCTCACAATAAAGAGGTCCAGTCATGGCTATTTCTATTACAAGGAATGTTTACATTCCTTGTAATAGGAATAAAAATTATCAATTTTTTTTAAAACTGTGTAAAAATTTAAAATAATAAATAAAATAAATAGGAAAAAAAAAATTAAAGCGCCCTGTCCCTGTTAGCTCGCACGGAGAAGTGAACGCATACGGAAGCCCCGCCCACATATGTAAACGGTGGTCAAACCACACATATGAAGTATCGCCACAATTGTTAGAGCAAGAGCAATAATTTGAGCCCTAGAACTCCTCTGTAACTCTAAACTAGTAACCTGTAGAAATTTTTAAGGTGTCGCCTATGGGATTTTTAAGTACCAAAGTTTGTCGCGAGCGTGTGCAGTTTTGACATATTGGGTATCTATTTACTCGGCGTAATATTATCTTTCACATTATGGAAAAAATTGGGCTAAAAATTGGGCTAAAAATTGCGTTTGGAAGACCACTGCACAAATACGGTGTGATAAAAAATATTGCAACAATCTTCATTTTATTCTCTAGGGTCTCTGTTAAAAAAAATATATAATGTTTGGGGGTTCTAAGTAGTTTTCTAGCAAAAAAAAACTGATTTTAGCTTTAAAACATCAAGTGTCAAAAATAGGCCTGGTCTTAAAGTGGATATATATATATATATATATATATATATATACATATTTTTCTGAATAAATATATTATGTATGTATACTTGCCTTTTAACATGATAGATTGTATTCCCAGTATTCATTATCCTATTTAATCCCCTTCCTCTATACTTGCATATATATTTTAATGCAACTACCACAGCACTGATGATGGCAACCAATGGAAATACCAGCAATTTTAGATAGCAGTCACAAGAGTTCTGCCGAATAGCCTTATAATCCATACCTCTTAAATACAAAGGGTTATGGAATAAATGTCATGCAATGTGACCTGAAAAAAGTGTCATATTAGTTAACACTTTTTTCCCCAAAATATAAATGATAACATGATTATTATTTATGTACCTTATGACCCTAAGTTAGATGAGTTTCTTAAAAAACGTATTTTATGGTTATATATTCATTGACTATGTAAAATGCAAATTGTCACCAAGTGAACATAAGACTGGCAAAGTACTTTTGGTTCTTTGGCTGATTGTTACAAGAACAGATGAAAACATTGAAATTCAAGCTCAGCTATAATGTTCAAACACTTTGTCCAAATTAAAAAGTTAGCAGATCACACAAGGTGAACCGGTTTGTTGTATGATTGTTCTGTGCATGTTTTTTTTATCTTTTCTTTTAGCTTTTGATTATACAGTAGATGTTAACAAAAATACATTATGGGGTCCAATCATAAAGCAGCGATATGGCATTGCAGGGATCATACTGATGCATAAAAAAAGACTTTTGTAAAGTAAAATAGTAAAAAAAATTTTTTTTTACAAATGTGCATTTCATTTTTTTGCTTTGGAGTCCTATACCATGCAAAGTACAATGCACATTTGTGCATGTGGGAGGTAGTGGCTAGGACTGCCTGGAGGGTATTGCACAATGTAAGTTTAACTTTTATATTTATAATAAAGCTGTTAGTGTCGGTTCACACTACCGCGATCCTAAAGTCGCCCCATAAGGGGCGACTTGTTAGCGCGACTTCAGCGCGACTTCAGCGTGACTTTAGCGCGACTTCAGCGCGACTTGTGAATTATTTTAAGCGACTTATATGATAGATGACTTTGTATTTGGCCAATCAGAATATGATGTGTTGTGACCTAATTTCCCTTTTATGTTTTTTTTTTTTACTTTTTTCCTGTTTCCCATGTGTCCTGTGTTCTCTGTGTGTGTGTCATTGCACAACTATTTGTTAGCCATGTTTGCCTTGCCATACCTGATGTCAGCTGTTATAACAGCCGGTATGGCAGTATTAATTGAAGTATTAATTGAAGACGCAGAGAGGAAACGCAGAATGAGCATGAGAAGAAGGTGATACTGGATCCATCCTATCATTCATAATCGGTAAAGCAGAGGGCAGTTCTGGGCCATGTATGCAAATTTGCGTGCTCTTGAGGACAAGTTTTTCAATTTCAACTCATATGTCCATGGCAAGGTAATTAAACTGTGTAAAATTAAATTGGCAAATGTGTAAAAGAATATAGAGATATGTGCGTACAGCTAACATTGTCTAAAATTTTCAATTTTTATTTTAGCAAGTGGCATAATTCTTATTTTCCTTTTTTTATAATAGTTTTGATGAATTACTTGGTCTGGTTGGCATCCATTTGCAGCGGCAGAACGCGTCTTTTCGTAGAAATATCTCACCTACTCAACGATTGATAATAACACTAGGGTAAACTATAGTGACATATATTTATTTTTTTGGTGTTTATGCTCAACAAAAGAAAAAGTTATGACACCTTTTTGTTTGAAAATAGGGGTTCTGGAGCAAACTTGGTCAGCAATATATTTTCGGATACTCTGCAAGTGTAATTTTTTCATAGCTTCACCAGATGGACTATGCATATTTTACCATTTCAGGATAGCGTATATTGCACAATATTGCATCTAAACACTAATTTAAAAAATGCACCACAATACTGGCATTTTCATTATAAAAGAATATTTATTACATAACGTAGCAACAAACATAACTTAAGGCAATAACTTTAAATAACAACAAGGCAAAGGCAATTATAAAAAATAATATATAAAAAGAACTTTATAATTGCTCGTAAACATTAGTATAGCTGGGCTCACCTCCTGACCCACTGCTGGCTGTATGTCTTCCCGGCTGGCCCTCATTTTGTGCCAAAAGATGGCGGAACATAGGGTCTGGCCGGTACTGGGGTCCCAATATTGGAGGTAATAGGGGATGGGGAAGGATATGGGATTGGGCTAGACGATTGGAGTACATTGCCATAGTCATCGTGGTAGGGGTGGTATCGAGGGGGATAGTAAGGGTGGGTTCTAGGTGGTGTAGGGGTAGGATGGGGATAATATGGCCCAGATGGTGTCGATGGGCCTAAATTTTGGGCAGCACTTGTGTGTTCCTCAGGAATATTTCTTTCAATAATGTCAATTATTTGTTTACGAACATTATTTTTGGAACACGTGTCATCATACCCCTAATCATGATCCCAAATCCCTGATCCTCATTATCTATGTTTTTTAATGTCTCCTGCAGCTTATTCACAACTGTGATAAATCTGTCAAGGCACTTCCCCCCAACTTGGTCCTGTAGGTCTTCGGGTTGACGCCTCCTGACAGTAGTAGAGATTTGGCTGGGCCCAGCTTGCTCCTCCATATGTGAAGACTCCTCGGGCGGGGGCGGCATATCTTCAGCTAGCTCTTGGCTGCGCTCTTGGTCACCAAGAGGTGCATTGGCTGCAGTAACTGCGGCCGACCTTTCGCTACTCTCTCCCTGCGCCTCACTTCCACTCACCCAACTGGCTTGTGTTCTGGAATAAAAATGGAATACTTTTTAGGCACACCATTCAATAATTCTAATCAACACTTTACAAACATTACAGATGCTAGCTCACTCTCTCAATGACATGTAGGGTCTTAAGAAGTCGAGCTCATCCACATGGACATAGGGGGCCACCCTCTTTGCCCCAGATCCACTCCTCTGGTCACGGATCTTTCGCAGGTGTCTTTGAAAACAATCCCGAACCACCTTCCATCTTGTCTGGAGAACTTGTACTGAAATAAATAACAAGAAACATAAAATGTATTTTGTCTTTCAGGTACCTGGCAACAGGACATTCCATTGTGAGTTTACATTATCAATTCATGGTGGGCAAGTCGACAACTCAGCTACATTATCACTGAAACCTGTGAGATATTATGGAATGTGCTCAATGGAATTGTAATGAAGAAGCCGAATGAAGATGACTGGAAGACAATAGCCCAATGTTTCTGGGAACGGTGCAATTTCCCAAATTGCCTTGGAGCTATAGACGGGAAGCACATCCGTGTTTTTAAGCCACTTGGTAGTGGAAGTCGTTTCTTCAATTACAAAAAGTTTTTCTCCTTTGTTTTGCTAGCAGTGGCTGACACAAACTATTGCTTCGTCTACATAGACATTGGATCATATGGAAGCAGCTCTGATTCCCCTATTTTTGCCAATTCATCTTTTTGGGAAAATGCTACGATACAATCAGCTACTTCTTCCTCATAACTGTCCCTTACCTGGGACTGATGAACCCCCGCTACCTTATGTCTTTGTTGCAGATGAGGGGTTTGCGTTGGGAGAACACCTAATGAGGCCTTATTCCAACCGTAATCTGAGTACACCCAAAAAAATGTTCAATTATCGGCTAACCCCAGGGCAAGAAGGGTGGTGGAGTGCACTTTTGGCATTCTGGCCAATAAATGTCGCGTACTGCACACCCCTATTGCTTTAAACTTAGAGAACGCAAAAACTACAGTGAAAGCAGCTTGCGTGCTCCACAATTTTGTACGACAACGGGATGGGTACAATTATGAGGATTCTCTTCATCATGATCTGGAAACAGTGCAATTGACTCCAGTGATGGTGCCACAATTAGAAATAAATTTACCTCTTTCTTCATGTCACCGGCTGGTGCAGTAGAATGGCAAATGGAGGTTGTTGGATCCTAAAGGAAATATATTTTTGGATGCTGGGGTGTTTAGAGTTATGTTATATGGCCTGTACTGCGTGTTTACAACTGTTTGTGTTATGCTATTCTCTTTGTTTAGTAAAAATTTCATTCTGATTGATGAGTAAAATCATTGTCTCCATATATATATATATATATATATATATATATATATATATCCTCTCAGTGCCCACTAGTGCCACGGCCACATATCAGTGTCCACCAGTGCCACGTAACAGTGTCCACTAGTGCCACAGCCACGTATCAGTGTCCACCAGTGCCACATAACAGTGTCCACCAGTGCCACGGCCACGTAACAGTGTCCACTAGTGCCACAGTGTCCACTAGTGCCACGGCCACGTAACAGTGTCCACCAGTGCCACGTAACAGTGTCCACCAGTGCCATGGCCACATTACAGTGTCCACCAGTGCCACGTATCAGTATCCACTAGTGCCACGGCCACGAAACAGTGTCCACCAGTGCCACGTATCAGTGTCCACCAGTGCCACGCATCAGTGTCCACCAGTGCCACGTAACAGTGTCCACCAGTGCCACGTATCAGTGTCCACTAGTGCCACATATCAGTGTCCACCAGTGCCACTGTCCACCAATGCCACCTATCAGTGTCCAGCAGTGCCACTGCCACTTATCAGTGTCCACCAGTGCCAGTGACTACCAGTGCCACTTATCAGTGTCCACCAGTGCCAGTGACTACCAGTGCCACCTATCAGTGTCCACCAGTGCCACTGCCACTTATCAGTGTCCACCAGTGCCAGTGACTACCAATGCCACTTATCAGTGTCCACCAGTGCCAGTGACTACCAGTGCCACCTATCAGTGTCCACCAGTGCCACTGCCACTTATCAGTGTCCACCAGTGCCAGTGACTACCAGTGCCACTTATCAGTGTCCACCAGTGCCAGTGACTACCAGTGCTACCTATCAGTGTCCACCATTGCCACTGCCACTTATCAGTGTCCACCAGTGCCAGTGACTACCAGTGCCACTTATCAGTGTCCATCAGTGCCAGTGACTACCAGTGCCACCTATCAGTGTCCACCAGTGCCACTGCCACTTATCAGTGTCCACCAGTGCCAGTGACTACCAGTGCCATTTATCAGTGTCCATCAGTGTCAGTGACTTCCAGTGCCACCTATCAGTGTCCACCAGTGCCACCTATTAATGTCCACCAGAACCACTGTCACTTATCAGTGTCCACCAGTGCCAGCGACTACGAGTGCCACCTATCAGTGTCCACCAGTGCCGACAATGTTAGTGCATATTAAAGAAGAAATAAAAAAAGAAGTTCAACTTACATTTTTCAGAGCGCTCATCCAGGGACAGCATCTCCCACTCCTCCACTATAATGTGGCATATCTCCAGCCAAGCTAGATCCCTCTTTGTCTGGTCTTTATAGTTTGGATTAGATGTGTCATAGAGTTTTGGACGCTGCTTCACCAGCCGGATCAGCAGCTCGTTGTCCACCAACTCTCTCCTAACCACATCTCTGCGTCGTCTGGAGGACATTATAGCAGGAGAAGGTGAAATAAAAACTGGAGCAGGAGAAATCTAAGCAGGGCCAATATTACAGGCAATGCAGAGATAACGGTGTATGGGGGAGGTGGAGGCGTGGCTGCACTATGGCATGCCTGGGTAATTTTCCTTCTTCTTCCTGTAAAGTCTGATCACAGTCGCTTGACAAAAGATAAGGATCCGACTTGGAGGCGACTCCCATTGAAATCTATTGGCACAAGTCGGATACAAGTCGCCTTGAAGTAGTACAGGACCCTTTTCTGAAGTCGGAGCGACTTCAGTAGTGCATATTAAGACTGCTCTCATTCATTTACATTGCATTTGTTATGACAAGCGACTTGGGGCGACTTGAGGGCACACAAGTCACCTGACAAGTCGTACTACTGTGAATGGACACTTAGAGGTAATGGAGAGCACTATGGTTTCCTTTTATCCTTTTTGAGTTCATCATCTTGCTGGGAGATCTCCTGAGTGAGTTAAATTTTTCTATACAGTTAACAAAGATGAGTATGTGCCCACTGGGGAAAGTGTAGATCACAATTGTTTTGGCGCTAGAGTATATTTATTAACCACTTAAGCCCCAGGCCTATTTTTGAAAACTTTTTGTTTACAAGTAAAAATCAGTATTTTTTGCTAGAAAATTACTTAGAACCCCCAAACATTATATATATGTTTTAGCAAAGACTCTGGAGAATAAAATGGCAGTCATTGCAATATTTTTTGTCATGCGGTATTTGCGCAGCGGTCTTTCAAACGCCATTGTTTTGGAAAAATTATGAAAAATCACATTTCACTGCATTTAAAAAAAACTAAACAGTAAAGTTAGCCCATTTTTTTTTGTATATTGTGAAAGATTATTTCACGCTGAGTAAATAAATACCCAGCATGTTATGGTTTAAAATTGCACACACCCGTGGAATGGCGACAAACTACGGTCAATAGAAATCTCCATAGGCGATGCTTTAAAACTTTTTAACGGTTACCAGTTTAGAGTTAGAGTGTAGCTCCTTTTTAAAATTATTGCTCACGCTCTGGCGATCGCGACGATACCTCACATGTGTGGTTTGAAAAGCGATTTAATTCGCTGCTCGACTTCCATATACGTCTTTTTCGTGCGTGAGCTAACGGCGACGGGGGCGGCTAAAATATATTTTTTTTCTATTTATTTTATTTTTTTTTTCAATTTTAACACTGGTTTTTTAAAAAAATAAAAAATCTGATCACTTTTATTGCTGTTACAAACAATGTAAACATCCCTTGTGACCCTAGACCCCTCTACTACACTTTCATGTATTCAAAATGCCAAAAACTGCATTTTTGAATACAGTCACTTTTTTAATCTGCCGCCTTTTGCAGCAGAGTAACCCGGACGTGACGTCCTGGACGCCGCCTCCGGGTTACGTCCTCGCAGACCCGATCAAAGCAGCATCCAGCTTAGATCGGGACTCCATCCAGCCGGCGGCCATGCCGGCTGGTTTCTCGGGTCTCCCGGTGAGACGGGAGACCCGGGCAGAGCCGCGGAAGGCGGCGGGAGGGGGGGGGGGGGCGTTCCCTCCCGCTCGCCGGGGTAACGATCAAGTGGCTCCCGAGCCGCATCGGTCATTACCGCCGGAAAGCCGACCGCTGGCTCTAAACAATGGTACTGGGATGATGCCTCTAGCTAGAGGCATCATTCCGGTATAACAATGCAAAGTCAGCCGATGTATGGATACGTCACTTTGCGGTAAGTGGTTAAGGATATAATGTCCATACTTTACATGTTCTATGTTGTCGTTTAGAGATTTGTTGTATTTTTGATTTTTATACTAATGTGATAAGCATTTTGTTGATTTATTTAATTTATGTAGTACACGTCATTATGTATTATTGCAACTGATGATATACAGTAAGTGTAAGGATATACTGCATGATATATGAATTAAACAAAGTATTGGGCTAATAAACTGTGTGCGCTACCAGATATCGGTATAGTGAGCGCATGCGTCTTTTTCGTCTTTTTCGTGCGTGAGCTAACGGCGACGGGGGCGGCTAAAATATTTTTTTTTTCTATTTATTTTATTTTTTTTTTCAATTTTAACACTGGTTTTTTAAAAAAATAAAAAATCTGATCACTTTTATTGCTGTTACAAACAATGTAAACATCCCTTGTGACCCTAGACCCCTCTACTACACTTTCATGTATTCAAAATGCCAAAAACTGCATTTTTGAATACAGTCACTTTTTTAATCTGCCGCCTTTTGCAGCAGAGTAACCCGGACGTGACGTCCTGGACGCCGCCTCCGGGTTACGTCCTCGCAGACCCGATCAAAGCAGCATCCAGCTTAGATCGGGACTCCATCCAGCCGGCGGCCATGCCGGCTGGTTTCTCGGGTCTCCCGGTGAGACGGGAGACCCGGGCAGAGCCGCGGAAGGCGGCGGGAGGGGGGGGGGGGGCGTTCCCTCCCGCTCGCCGGGGTAACGATCAAGTGGCTCCCGAGCCGCATCGGTCATTACCGCCGGAAAGCCGACCGCTGGCTCTAAACAATGGTACTGGGATGATGCCTCTAGCTAGAGGCATCATTCCGGTATAACAATGCAAAGTCAGCCGATGTATGGATACGTCACTTTGCGGTAAGTGGTTAAGGATATAATGTCCATACTTTACATGTTCTATGTTGTCGTTTAGAGATTTGTTGTATTTTTGATTTTTATACTAATGTGATAAGCATTTTGTTGATTTATTTAATTTATGTAGTACACGTCATTATGTATTATTGCAACTGATGATATACAGTAAGTGTAAGGATATACTGCATGATATATGAATTAAACAAAGTATTGGGCTAATAAACTGTGTGCGCTACCAGATATCGGTATAGTGAGCGCATGCCATAGTAAATACGTGCCACATCCTATTTAGAGATTAGATTGAATATTTGAAAAACATGGACTTTGAAGGCACAAGGTATAGTAAAACATAACCATTTTATTAGTTTACATCTTAAAACACAGAAAAAAGAAAAAAGACATAAATATGTTGCCTCAAAAAAAGGCGTCAGTGTACATAACGTCCATATGATTGAACAGTAATGGTACAATGATAGAACAAGCAAATAAGAGCGATAATTAGATAAATGGTACTTCACATCAGAACAATCCGTTAAAGGTGACAGGTATATGAGCTGTCCTCCCAAAAAGATTGATTGATGTGGGTGGTCATAGGTGCATGTAGAATATTCATTGAGCCAGATTGCTCGACATGTTTCGCTTTGAAGCTTCTTCTGGAGCTAATAATTCAATGCTCTGTATTTAGCCTGTAGATCAAAGCATAGTAAAAAGATGAGAAACCAAAAATAACAGGGAAGGTGGAGTCAAGAGCCTGGAGAAGCTTGGAAAAATTGTTGGAAGTGTAATTGCTGTCAATACAGGCAGACAGCCTGTGGATATAACAGACCATCTGATTGCTCTATCATATATTAGTGTGTGGCAGGTTTTCCAAAGCCATACAGCATATGGTGGTGTAGAGGGAGTAACACTGCTTGCAGGTATGTTCCAGGGTATTCTCTCCAAATTGCATCTCCACCTTCCCCGGATGGGGAGTAAGCTGCCAAGATAAATTGGGAAAGCTGCGCTAAACAAATGATACACTGTGGATTTGGCAATAACACAGAAAAAACATATACAAAACATAGACTGCAGTCCAAAAACAACACAAATTATGTATGATGGTATTAGAACAGTCCACAGAAAGAGGATTCCAAGGTGCAGGTATAGGGATGATGAATCCACCACCAATAGGTCACTCCAAACAAACCACGGTGAAGCAAGCTAGGTGTAAGCTTACCAGAAAGAATATGGTTAAAGGCCTTGTAAGATCTGTAAGCGATCAGCTACAGGGGAACTTCACATCACCAAATCCTTATCTGTCCAGGGATCCTCCTCGTCAAACCAATGCAAAACATCAAACTCCTCCTCCAACCCGGTGGAATACCACCCGTGAAAAAGAGAGGATAACAGATAGTGCAGATGGTTTTGGATGATTTATTAAATAACACAAGGAAATGTACTCACATAGTAGATGATAAAAAGCGCTTGTCAATAAAGGATAAGAATACAAGAAACACCGCCGCCGCCCGACTTCCGGATGCAGGATGATGACGTCAGCACGCCTGTCCCGACGTACGTTTCGTTACAACTAACGTCTTCCAGGGGATACGGGCGGCGTGCTGAGTCATCTCTTAAATGTCATGGGAGGCATCTGCCCCAACCGGAAGTCTGAGGCGAACGGCGCCATCTTGGACCAGGGAGGTCCCGAGCAATACATACAACTACCAGCCAGACCTCTGAATTAGAAGCAATCGAAAGAACCGACAGTGATCCAGGATCTGGCCGGAAGTTAACAATGTCGACTGAGCTAATAGAGGCCAAAAAGACCAAAACTGGTACAAAATTGGCCGAAACCACCACTTGCAGCAACCGCATCGTCTCGATCAGAAGAGGGCGCGGAAGCCATCTTAACTCAGGGACAAGGTTAAACAGTACTAATAAATACTCTTAAAATATCAAAATTCCAAATGCATAATTACAAATCAATACTCTTAAAATATCAAATTCATACATAGACACAATGTAAACAGAAAACAAACAAAAAATAGACAAAAATAGAAGTGTAAATATAGCCAGAGTTGCCTCCAGAAAGGTGTCTGTCCATCGTGACATAAATAAATAAAATCTACACTAACTAACAATAAAAATACATATATTATCTTAGCAATGGTACATAATGTGATTAAATTTACGGGAAACTAAAAAATATTAAATATTAAATCAACCAACTAAATGGTAAAACATTTTTTTTTTTTTTTTTTGTCATATGACTCACAGAGCCTATATTGGATGCAACTCTATCTGAATAAAAATACATTAAACATCTAGTAAAAGATATATTTAATTCAGCATTCCCCACACTAGCAAATGGAGCGCGCAGCTCAAAAGATCAAAATTGGACCACAGAATAAGTATAAAAGTAAATAAAATCAAGAGTTATCAATAAAGGCGTTAACATCCGTGTCTATGTTCAAACCAAAAGGGGAGAAACACTTTGTCCTGAAGATCCAAGACATTTCCAGCTTGGAGAGTCCCCTGACAAAAGGTTCCCCCCTCCAGTGTGGAACAAATTTGTCAATCCCCATAAAGATGGTATTATGGGGATTCTTATTGTGCTTTAACCTGTAATGGTTAGACACGGAATGTTTCCTAAACCCTTTTTTTATGTTAGCTATATGCTCGTTGAGCCTAACGTATAGCGGCCTTTTCGTCCTCCCTATATATTGCAAGCCACAAGGGCATTGCAAAAGGTAAACGACACCGGTCGTAGAACATGAAATAAAGGGTTTTATGTCATATGTAATGCCTGTACTTGTTGACGTAAATTCTTTGACATTCCTTTTTTTGCATTTATTAACCGCGCAGGTCTGACAGCGGTTACATCTGTAGTAACCCGTTAATTGACTAAAGAAAGTGGGCTTAGGTCCCGGGGGATTAAGGACATTGGGAGCCAATCGGTCCCGTAAGTTAGACGCTCCTCTAAAAATCACACGCGGTTGCTCAGGTAACACTTCTGATAAATGGCGGTCACTCCTTAGAATGTGCCAGTGTTTACGAATTAAGTTTTTGATGTTTTTATGCTGCGTGGAGAATGTAGTAATGAAAGGAGCACTAAACGGAGCCTTAGCAGTTTTGGTACCGCCTACAGTGGACAGCATGTTGGATCTGTCCATCTTTTTAACCTCCTCAAGAGTGCTCATAAGAAAAGAGCTCTCATAGCCCTTATCTAAAAACCTATTGGTGAGGACCTCAGCTTGCTTGTTAAAGTCACCTTCGTTAGTACAATTCCTCTTGATTCTCATATACTGCCCCTTTGGGACAGCTCGCAACCATGGACCATGGTGGCAGCTGTCCGTGGGGATATATGAGTTGCGGTCCGTTTTTTTAAAATAGGTGTTGGTGATGAACCTATTGCGATCGCTTGTGATAGTCAAGTCAAGGAAATTGATACATTCTTGGCTAGCCTCAAAACTTAGCTGTATACCCCTATCATTGTGGTTAAGCTCTTCCATGAAAAGGTCCAGGTCCAGCCTGGATCCGTTCCATAGGAGGAGGACGTCATCGATGTACCTGGCCCAGAGCATAATCTGAGGTCTGGCACATCCATAGATGACATCCTCCTCCCATTTAGCCATGAACAGGTTGGCCAATGAGGGGGCATATTTTGCCCCCATGGCCACACCTCTGTCCTGGCGGAAGTAGCTTCCCTCAAACCAAAAATAGTTTGATCTAGTTGCGAACTTCAATAGTTCCATGATGAATTGGATTTGACACCCTGGGATCCTGGAGTCACGAACCAAAGAATCCTCAACCGCATTGAAACCCTGATCATGGGGGATAATGGAATACAAAGATGCCACGTCCGCAGTGACCATCCATAAACCCTCCACTGGGGCAAGCGAAGCCAATATGTTTATAACGTGCCGCGTATCCTTGATATAGGACGGAGTTAGCTGTACCAAGGGCTGGAGATATGAGTCGATGTACTTCCCCACCCGGGACGTAACAGAGTCAATACCGCTGACAATGGGACGCCCCGGGGGGGAAGTAAGACTCTTGTGCACCTTGGGCAGGTAATAAATTATCGGTGTCCTCGGGCACTTAGGTATAAGAAATGCCTTCTCCTTTTTATTGATAATGTTCAAAGCAAACCCGTTAGAGACAATCGCATCAAGCTCTTTTTTGTATTTGGATACAGGATCTCGAGGGAGGGGGGTATAGGTCTGCACATCACCGAGAATACGGTACATCTCGGCGAGATAGTCTGACCTATCAAGTACAACCATGCCCCCCCCCTTATCAGCAGGTTGGATAACGAGTTCCTTATTCTGACATAAGGAGTCCAAACCTTTCACTAAGTCCTGGTTCATCCTATTTTTACGCACCTGTATTTTATCCAGATCACGGATAACTACATCCCTGAAAACCCTCAACGGAGCAGCCAAAGCGCCCGGAGGGTTAAACAGAGATGCGTTAGAAAGATTCGAATGTTGAAATTGGGAAGATACAGTACCATTATTGATAATGGGATTACTTAAAAAATATTTTTGTATATTTATCTTCCTCACGAATTTGTGTATGTCCATGTAAGTTTGGAACTTATTGAGGCTTCTAGGAGGGGCGAATTTAAGGCCCTTGTCCATTATGCTCTGCTCTGATTCTGAAAGGACTTGCTGACTTAAATTAAAAATTCCTGCTCCACTTAAGTTCTTTTTCTGTCTCTTAAATTGTAGCCGCCTCCCCCCTCTAATTCCTCTGGGTTTTCTAACGGCCGGTTTAACCCTTGCTTGGCTGGCGGAAAACCCCAACCCGGATAACCAGATTGCGAGGCCTCTACTTGGGGTGGCGCCTCTGATATTGCAGAACTTCTTGATTCTAAGGGTCCCTGAGATAAATTGTATCTCAGATTTCCTTGGGCCCCTGAATGGTTGTCGTTGGGATGTTGGTTATCTCTCAAAGGAAAAAATTGATTGTTCGTGGGGACATTGTATTGGTAATCTGACCTGGATATATCACGCATGTTAGACCCATTGCGTGCAGAGCTATTATCATAGCCCTGATTCCAGTCATTATTAAACTGCGGACCTGTTCTCCATTGTGGAGTTTGCCCACCTCTTTGACCATTCCACTGATCCGGCCCTCCCCTCCAGTTAGGACCTTTTCCAGAGTGGGGAGCCCAAGAGGGGGAACTAACTTCTCTAGAATCAGATGACCAATTGCGGTATTGCTGATAATGACCATTATGTCCTTGTTTATTCCCCCGGGGGTTGCCCCTACCTCTCCCCCTCCCCCTGCCCCTATGGGGGGATTTATGGGATTGGTATTGGTTCCTAAAGGGTCGTGCATATGCACCATCCATGTGAGATGCCACTTGATTATCAACTCTCACAACTGGTGCCTGAGGCGCTACCGGCTGTGGAGGCTCCATAGTAACTTGATTAGGAGCTAGAACAATAAGTTTTTTCTGCCACTTGAAGACAGAACCTGTTTTATAGTCCCCAAGGTCCCTATTATACTTTTTCCGCTTTTTGATTTTCTGCTCTCTTTCTTCCTTTTCTAGGACTTTCAACAGATTACCAGAGCAAACCAAATGTTCGTTGCTCTCTTTAAATGGGACTAATTTTTCTTTTACCCCCTTTATCTCAGCGTCCAATCTGGATAACTTTGCAGTCTTTCGTTTAGTCAAGAATCTGAGGAAATCTAAACCCGCCTCATTGAAATATTTGTGCCACTGTTCCAGTTCGTCCTCATCTGTTTGAGGACAGACCTCCCACCGGAGACTACGTGGCACCATAGAATTTTTGATGTAAACCTCCAAGAAGGCTAGATCCCATTGGGTGTGAACCTCTGAAATCATCAGATTCTTAAGTTTTACAAACATACCATTTAAATCGTTATCTTTGTCAGAAAAGGCTTCAAAGACACCCTCAGTATTAACTGTCCTCGAGTCTCGATAATCAAAGATATCCATAGCTCTATGCAGCAGTTAGCGTTCCAAAGTGCAAAGTATTAAATGTAAATAACTGCGCTAAGCTAAATAAACAAAAAAGCAGCAGCTGTAGTGGGAATCACTATAGATGTAAGGTAAATTGGGAAAGCTGCGCTAAACAAATGATACACTGTGGATTTGGCAATAACACAGAAAAAACATATAAAAAACATAGACTGCAGTCCAAAAACAACACAAATTATGTATGATGGTATTAGAACAGTCCACAGAAAGAGGATTCCAAGGTGCAGGTATAGGGATGATGAATCCACCACCAATAGGTCACTCCAAACAAACCACGGTGAAGCAAGCTAGGTGTAAGCTTACCAGAAAGAATATGGTTAAAGGCCTTGTAAGATCTGTAAGCGATCAGCTACAGGGGAACTTCCCATCACCAAATCCTTATCTGTCCAGGGATCCTCCTCGTCAAACCAATGCAAAACATCAAACTCCTCCTCCTCCTGGAATACCACCCGTGAAAAAGAGAGGATAACAGATAGTGCAGATGGTTTTGGATGATTTATTAAATAACACAAGGAAATGTACTCACATAGTAGATGATAAAAAGCGCTTGTCAATAAAGGATAAGAATACAAGAAACACCGCCGCCGCCCGACTTCCGGATGCAGGATGATGACGTCAGCACGCCTGTCCCGACGTACGTTTCGTTACAACTAACGTCTTCTAGGGGATACGGGCGGCGTGCTGAGTCATCTCTTAAATGTCATGGGAGGCATCTGCCCCAACCGGAAGTCTGAGGCGAACGGCGCCATCTTGGACCAGGAGGAGGAGGAGTTTGATGTTTTGGTCATTTCGTCATTGGTTTGACGAGGAGGATCCCTGGACAGATAAGGATTTGGTGATGTGAAGTTCCCCTGTAGCTGATCGCTTACAGATCTTACAAGGCCTTTAACCATATTCTTTCTGGTAAGCTTACACCTAGCTTGCTTCACCGTGGTTTGTTTGGAGTGACCTATTGGTGGTGGATTCATCATCCCTATACCTGCACCTTGGAATCCTCTTTCTGTGGACTGTTCTAATACCATCATACATAATTTGTGTTGTTTTTGGACTGCAGTCTATGTTTTTTATATGTTTTTTCTGTGTTATTGCCAAATCCACAGTGTATCATTTGTTTAGCGCAGCTTTCCCAATTTACCTTACATCTATAGTGATTCCCACTACAGCTGCTGCTTTTTTGTTTATTTAGCTTAGCGCAGTTATTTACATTTAATACTTTGCACTTTGGAACGCTAACTGCTGCATAGAGCTATGGATATCTTTGATTATCGAGACTCGAGGACAGTTAATACTGAGGGTGTCTTTGAAGCCTTTTCTGACAAAGATAACGATTTAAATGGTATGTTTGTAAAACTTAAGAATCTGATGATTTCAGAGGTTCACACCCAATGGGATCTAGCCTTCTTGGAGGTTTACATCAAAAATTCTATGGTGCCACGTAGTCTCCGGTGGGAGGTCTGTCCTCAAACAGATGAGGACGAACTGGAACAGTGGCACAAATATTTCAATGAGGCGGGTTTAGATTTCCTCAGATTCTTGACTAAACGAAAGACTGCAAAGTTATCCAGATTGGACGCTGAGATAAAGGGGGTAAAAGAAAAATTAGTCCCATTTAAAGAGAGCAACGAATATTTGGTTTGCTCTGGTAATCTGTTGAAAGTCCTAGAAAAGGAAGAAAGAGAGCAGAAAATCAAAAAGCGGAAAAAGTATAATAGGGACCTTGGGGACTATAAAACAGGTTCTGTCTTCGAGTGGCAGAAAAAACTTATTGTTCTAGCTCCTAATCAAGTTACTATGGAGCCTCCACAGCCGGTAGCGCCTCAGGCACCAGTTGTGAGAGTTGATAATCAAGTGGCATCTCACATGGATGGTGCATATGCACGACCCTTTAGGAACCAATACCAATCCCATAAATCCCCCCATAGGGGCAGGGGGAGGGGGAGAGGTAGGGGCAACCCCCGGGGGAATAAACAAGGACATAATGGTCATTATCAGCAATACCGCAATTGGTCATCTGATTCTAGAGAAGTTAGTTCCCCCTCTTGGGCCCCCCACTCTGGAAAAGGTCCTAACTGGAGGGGAGGGCCGGATCAGTGGAATGGTCAAAGAGGTGGGCAAACTCCACAATGGAGAACAGGTCCGCAGTTTAATAATGACTGGAATCAGGGCTATGATAATAGCTCTGCACGCAATGGGTCTAACATGCGTGATATATCCAGGTCAGATTACCAATACAATGTCCCCACGAACAATCAATTTTTTCCTTTGAGAGATAACCAACATCCCAACGACAACCATTCAGGGGCCCAAGGAAATCTGAGATACAATTTATCTCAGGGACCCTTAGAATCAAGAAGTTCTGCAATATCAGAGGCGCCACCCCAAGTAGAGGCCTCGCAATCTGGTTATCCGGGTTGGGGTTTTCCGCCAGCCAAGCAAGGGTTAAACCGGCCGTTAGAAAACCCAGAGGAATAAGGGGGGGGAGGCGGCTACAATTTAAGAGACAGAAAAAGAACTTAAGTGGAGCAGGAATTTTTAATTTAAGTCAGCAAGTCCTTTCAGAATCAGAGCAGAGCATAATGGACAAGGGCCTTAAATTCGCCCCTCCTAGAAGCCTCAATAAGTTCCAAACTTACATGGACATACACAAATTCGTGAGGAAGATAAATATACAAAAATATTTTTTAAGTAATCCCATTATCAATAATGGTACTGTATCTTCCCAATTTCAACATTCGAATCTTTCTAACGCATCTCTGTTTAACCCTCCGGGCGCTTTGGCTGCTCCGTTGAGGGTTTTCAGGGATGTAGTTATCCGTGATCTGGATAAAATACAGGTGCGTAAAAATAGGATGAACCAGGACTTAGTGAAAGGTTTGGACTCCTTATGTCAGAATAAGGAACTCGTTATCCGACCTGCTGATAAGGGGGGGGGCATGGTTGTGCTTGATAGGTCAGACTATCTCGCCGAGATGTACCGTATTCTCGGTGATGTGCAGACCTATACCCCCCTCCCTCGAGATCCTGTATCCAAATACAAAAAAGAGCTTGATGCGATTGTCTCTAACGGGTTTGCTTTGAACATTATCAATAAAAAGGAGAAGGCATTTCTTATACCTAAGTGCCCGAGGACACCGATAATTTATTACCTGCCCAAGGTGCACAAGAGTCTTACTTCCCCCCGGAGCGTCCCATTGTCAGCGGTATTGACTCTGTTACGTCCCGGGTGGGGAAGTACATCGACTCATATCTCCAGCCCTTGGTACAGCTAACTCCGTCCTATATCAAGGATACGCGGCACGTTATAAACATATTGGCTTCGCTTGCCCCAGTGGAGGGTTTATGGATGGTCACTGCGGACGTGGCATCTTTGTATTCCATTATCCCCCATGATCAGGGTTTCAATGCGGTTGAGGATTCTTTGGTTCGTGACTCCAGGATCCCAGGGTGTCAAATCCAATTCATCATGGAACTATTGAAGTTCGCAACTAGATCAAACTATTTTTGGTTTGAGGGAAGCTACTTCCGCCAGGACAGAGGTGTGGCCATGGGGGCAAAATATGCCCCCTCATTGGCCAACCTGTTCATGGCTAAATGGGAGGAGGACGTCATCTATGGATGTGCCAGACCTCAGATTATGCTCTGGGCCAGGTACATCGATGACGTCCTCCTCCTATGGAACGGATCCAGGCTGGACCTGGACCTTTTCATGGAAGAGCTTAACCACAATGATAGGGGTATACAGCTAAGTTTTGAGGCTAGCCAAGAATGTATCAATTTCCTTGACTTGACTATCACAAGCGATCGCAATAGGTTCATCACCAACACCTATTTTAAAAAAACGGACCGCAACTCATATATCCCCACGGACAGCTGCCACCATGGTCCATGGTTGCGAGCTGTCCCAAAGGGGCAGTATATGAGAATCAAGAGGAATTGTACTAACGAAGGTGACTTTAACAAGCAAGCTGAGGTCCTCACCAATAGGTTTTTAGATAAGGGCTATGAGAGCTCTTTTCTTATGAGCACTCTTGAGGAGGTTAAAAAGATGGACAGATCCAACATGCTGTCCACTGTAGGCGGTACCAAAACTGCTAAGGCTCCGTTTAGTGCTCCTTTCATTACTACATTCTCCACGCAGCATAAAAACATCAAAAACTTAATTCGTAAACACTGGCACATTCTAAGGAGTGACCGCCATTTATCAGAAGTGTTACCTGAGCAACCGCGTGTGATTTTTAGAGGAGCGTCTAACTTACGGGACCGATTGGCTCCCAATGTCCTTAATCCCCCGGGACCTAAGCCCACTTTCTTTAGTCAATTAACGGGTTACTACAGATGTAACCGCTGTCAGACCTGCGCGGTTAATAAATGCAAAAAAAGGAATGTCAAAGAATTTACGTCAACAAGTACATGCATTACATATGACATAAAACCCTTTATTTCATGTTCTACGACCGGTGTCGTTTACCTTTTGCAATGCCCTTGTGGCTTGCAATATATAGGGAGGACGAAAAGACCGCTATACGTTAGGCTCAACGAGCATATAGCTAACATAAAAAACATAAAAAAAGGGTTTAGGAAACATTCCGTGTCTAACCATTACAGGTTAAAGCACAATAAGAATCCCCATAATACCATCTTTATGGGGATTGACAAATTTGTTCCACACTGGAGGGGGGGAACCTTTTGTCAGGGGACTCTCCAAGCTGGAAATGTCTTGGATCTTCAGGACAAAGTGTTTCTCCCCTTTTGGTTTGAACATAGACACGGATGTTAACGCCTTTATTGATAACTCTTGATTTTATTTACTTTTATACTTATTCTGTGGTCCAATTTTGATCTTTTGAGCTGCGCGCTCCATTTGCTAGTGTGGGGAATGCTGAATTAAATATATCTTTTACTAGATGTTTAATGTATTTTTATTCAGATAGAGTTGCATCCAATATAGGCTCTGTGAGTCATATGACAAAAAAAAAAAAAAATAAAAAAATTTTTTACCATTTAGTTGGTTGATTTAATATTTAATATTTTTTAGTTTCCCGTAAATTTAATCACATTATGTACCATTGGTAAGATAATATATGTATTTTTATTGTTAGTTAGTGTAGATTTTATTTATTTATGTCACGATGGACAGACACCTTTCTGGAGGCAACTCTGGCTATATTTACACTTCTATTTTTGTCTATTTTTTGTTTGTTTTCTGTTTACATTGTGTCTATGTATGAATTTGATATTTTAAGAGTATTGATTTGTAATTATGCATTTGGTATTTTGATATTTTAAGAGTATTTATTAGTACTGTTTAACCTTGTCCCTGAGTTAAGATGGCTTCCACGCCCTCTTCTGATCGAGACGATGCGGTTGCTGCAAGTGGTGGTTTCGGCCAATTTTGTACCAGTTTTGGTCTTTTTGGCCTCTATTAGCTCAGTCGACATTGTTAACTTCCGGCCAGATCCTGGATCACTGTCGGTTCTTTCGATTGCTTCTAATTCAGAGGTCTGGCTGGTAGTTGTATGTATTGCTCGGGACCTCCCTGGTCCAAGATGGCGCCGTTCGCCTCAGACTTCCGGTTGGGGCAGATGCCTCCCATGACATTTAAGAGATGACTCAGCACGCCGCCCGTATCCCCTAGAAGACGTTAGTTGTAACGAAACGTACGTCGGGACAGGCGTGCTGACGTCATCATCCTGCATCCGGAAGTCGGGCGGCGGCGGTGTTTCTTGTATTCTTATCCTTTATTGACAAGCGCTTTTTATCATCTACTATGTGAGTACATTTCCTTGTGTTATTTAATAAATCATCCAAAACCATCTGCACTATCTGTTATCCTCTCTTTTTCACGGGTGGTATTCCACCGGGTTGGAGGAGGAGTTTGATGTTTTGCATTGGTTTGACGAGGAGGATCCCTGGACAGATAAGGATTTGGTGATGTGAAGTTCCCCTGTAGCTGATCGCTTACAGATCTTACAAGGCCTTTAACCATATTCTTTCTGGTAAGCTTACACCTAGCTTGCTTCACCGTGGTTTGTTTGGAGTGACCTATTGGTGGTGGATTCATCATCCCTATACCTGCACCTTGGAATCCTCTTTCTGTGGACTGTTCTAATACCATCATACATAATTTGTGTTGTTTTTGGACTGCAGTCTATGTTTTGTATATGTTTTTTCTGTGTTATTGCCAAATCCACAGTGTATCATTTGTTTAGCGCAGCTTTCCCAATTTACCTTACATCTATAGTGATTCCCACTACAGCTGCTGCTTTTTTGTTTATTTAGCTTAGTTATTTACATTTAATAAGCTGCCAAGATGGTCTCATTAGAAGAGAAGGGTCTCATCAGGGCTTGAGAGAGGGGCCTTTTTGGCAGGGCTCAAAAGTTCGGACTCTGCCATCATCAGCTCAACGCAGTCATGAGGGGTGTTAAACAAACACTTTCTCCTCCCCCTCTAGAGCCTGCTTCTGTACTGGAAGTAAACTGGCAGGATTCAACACATTGCACCATTTGATTGTGATATGGTCACTACTCAACAGGGCACATTCACACACCGATATCCAAACTGAGGAGATGTGTCTGTTTTGTGCCCTGTGGAGTATCTCCTGCATAACAGTGTGTTTTCATCCCTACCAGATCCAAATGAGGATACTAAAAGCCGTAAAGTAAGGCTTGGTGATTGGGTAGTAATCAAGAGACACGTCAGGAGAAGTCGCGAATCTCGGTTTGACGGGCCACTAAGAGTGCAAAAAGGTGATCTTCTTTCAATTTCTGATATGTATAGCAACATTGGGTACAATGGGGGGCCGGACAATGAAGGGACAGACAACCCAAGGCCTAATGTGCTGTTAAGGTGTAAATACCAGGTAGCCAGGAAGTCAGGATGCTCAGAGTACTAGATATGTTCACAATTACACCCAGGGACCCAGACTATACCTGTGCTAATAAACCCACTTACATTAGAGGATCTAAATCAGACAGAGTTTTCAAAATCCTATAGAAACATTACCAGTGCAGGACAAGACATGTTAGTTTCCTTGAAAGTTACAGGTCTAATCAAAAATCCCACAGTGTGTATAGCATTCTATGGAAAAAAAAAAAAACTGATGTAGGGAGGGTGGACTGTTCACAAGCACTGATAAACATATCCTGCCCACAGCTGACTGTGAACAGCCCATAAAATGAAACTTGCATGCATTACAGAAAATATGAAACTGTTAAACATAAAATACAAGCCATATTGAATAACAATGTGGACATTTCTCACCTAGGAGAAGCCCTCGAGTTTCTGTTGTTCAAACAGCAACGGGGGTATTATGCAGTGAAGTTATTAATACCCATTTTCGCCCGTGGGTGGTCACACTGGGGTCGGGAATCTAGTATGTCTGTGGCAATAAGGCCTATATTTGGCTTCCTCAGTGTGCCGCAGGAACATGTACCATAGCCTCTCTGATCCCAATGGTGTCCGCTCATGGTGATGAACACAGTCCTTTAGAGGTCTTACCTTATCCTAAATATCTCCTAATGTACAGAGGCAGGGAAAAAAGAGAGCTTTTTTTCCACTGATGGCAAGACATGGTCCTGGTTCCCAACCTGGACAGGATGGAGAATAGAACTCATGACCAGGTTAAATAATTACTCCACCATCATAAATGAAGTATTGAACCTGACTCCGGCAGATATACGCTTGTTAGCAGAAGAGCAGAAACAAATCGGACGGGTTACCCTTGAGCAACAGATGGCCATAGAATCCCTAACTGCTGCCCTGTGAGCAAACACAACATTATGAATGCTGCACAATGGCCACTCACCCTCTCTATGCCACTAGAAAAGTGGGATGAAATAATTTTGACAAGAGCTTTTATTGCTAATATTAGCAACCGCACTGTGAATCTGTGGCAGTATAGCAAAGAGTAAAAAGGCAACAAAGGTTGGTGATGTGTCATAGTGAACACTTTAATATTCTGTTGAAGTACTGTGTCAGAGAGCAAATCTAGCTTTACTAAAATAAAACCGATAAACCTGTTATACACAGAAATGTGAAAAAAAGAACAACCAATTGAAAGTGTTGATTTTTTCAATAAAGTAAAATAGGAAAAGATCTTGATTCAAATAGTGTCTACAAACAAAGGTGATATAAGATTATAGAACTGAAAAATAACACATAAAATAAATATGGTGTATTCATTTTCACAATCTAAATTAAAGAAAATGCAGTGCCTCCGAAAGGACAGCAAGAGTCCTCAAGGCCCTCAAAAATAAGGTTGTTGATGCCTAAAAAGGAAGGAATTTTTCCTTTACTTTTTTCCCTTCCTCTGTATCAACGATTGCTATAGGATAGTGCAGTAATGGCGAACCTTGGCACCCCGGATGTTTTGGAAATACATTTCCCATGATGCTTATGAACTCTGCAGTGTAGTAGAGCATCATGTGAAATGTAGTTCCAAAACATCTGGGGTGTCATGGTTCACCATCACTGGGATAGTGTATATGGAGGTTTTTTACTGTTGTTTATTTTTTTATAATTGGTTGAACTAGATGGACTAGTGTCTTTTTCCAACTTGACTCACTACGTAAATATGAGTCAGGCAAAGAATTTAAAAAGATCCCCAAATGATTTGAAATCAATCATTCCACTGTAAGGAAAATAATCTACAAGTGACGTAGATTTCCAACAACTGCTAATTTATTCACAACTGGATGGCCCAGCAAATGCAACCAAATGCTAAAAGAAATCTCCAAGAACCTCAAAATGTCATCTTGGGAGGTGTGGGTAACTCTAGCATCAATAAATATAATAATAGTGTTGCGCCCGCAAAATAAAAATCTTTAAAGATGTGTAAAAAATAAATAAATGAATATATGGTGAAATATAAATATGTAAAGATGTGTAAAAAATAAATGAATATATGGTGAAATATAAATATGTGCAAATCTCAGCCCTCAAGCAACGAATCTTATGCCTATAATCATAAGATACTGTACCATAGATAAAATCCAATGCTGAGAGGTATATAAAAATGTGTTTTTAAAGTGCAAATCACAAGTGTGCCATATATCATAAATATAGTCCAATACTAAAAGAAAAAGGTGCAAAAGTGAAAACCACAAATAAAATATTGCAATAAATCCCAGTGCTAAAATTATGTAAGTGTAAAACCATGCAATATAAAATTCAATTATAAGTTATTATTATTGAGTTCCAACAGTGATATAATATATAAATAAGTCCATGCAGCATATAAAAATTATATATCAAAAAAGTCTGTAGTGATAATTAGTGCGGAGTGGTCTGAACAAATCTTCTATAAGTGCTGAAGCCACCTGATTGTGGCAGTGTTCCCCGGCAGAGTGTGTGACCAGAGTGTCACAGATCAATCCTAATTGTGCACCCCCTTGTTGATTGGGTGCTCACCTCAAGATAGATACAATCAGGCTCAAATGTAGGGTATCCTATGGATGGCACTTCCAGGTAATCATATCCCAGATATCAGCAGATTTCACCGTATTAGCCAGCGTGTCATGCAAGTAAAAAGGCTCACAATAGTGCTTATACCCTTCAAGACTTTTTATTATAATAAAACGTATAAGTGATTCACTCACATGCTATGGTGCATCCATGCACCTATAAGTAGCTATTTGGGTTTAGGTATATCAACCTTTAGAATACCGTGGTGGTATAGTGGGAGACGCCGCAGCTGTGTCCTCTTCCTCTCCTGACAGCCCGACAGTCTCACCAATACTCGGCAAAGCACTCCGTCCGTCCTTGCCCCTCCCCTACGCGTGATGACACAAGGGACCACGTGTCTTCCTCAGGGGGATTTTCAGTTGGAGTCAAAGTACATGCATCTACAATCAGAAAAAAGCATAGCCAAATACAGGACCATTCTGGAAGAAAACCTGATGGAGTCTGCAAAAGACCTGAGACTGGGACGGAGATTCCCAAAATGATCCAAAACATAAAGCAAAATCTACAATGGAATGGTTCACAAATAAACATATCCAGGTGTTAGAATGGCCAAGTCAAAGTCCAGACCTGAATTCAATTGAGAATCTGTGGAAAGAACTGAAAACTGCTGTTCACAAACGCTCTCCATCCAACCTCACTGAGCTCGAGCTGTTTTGCAAGGAGGAATGGGCAAAAATTTCAGTCTCCCGATGTGCAAAACTGATAGAGACATACCCCAAGTCACTTACAGCTGTAATCGCAGCAAAAGGTGGTGCTACAAAGTATTAACTTAAGAGGGCTGAATAATTTTGCACGCCCAATTTTTCAGTTTTTTATTTGTTAAAAAAGTTTGAAATATCCTATAAATTTTGTTCCACTTCATGATTGTGTCTCACTTATTGTTGATTCTTCACAAAATATTACAGTTTTAAATCTTTATGTTTGAAGCCTGAAATGTGGCAAAAGGTCGCAAAGTACAAGGGGGCCGAATACTTTCGCAAGGCAAAGTACTTATTAATTATACAGCATTTATATAGCGCTCACAGTTTGTGCAGCACTTTACAAAATTAAGGCAGACATTACAGTTACAATACAAGAGTACAAGAGGAATCAGAGGGCCCTGCTCGTTAGATCCTACAATCTAAGAGGTGAGGGTTACATGATACAAAAGGTAATAGCTCTGGGGATGATCTGATGGAGAAAGTAATACAGTGTATTAGTTAGAAGCAAGATAGGTTTCTTTAAAGAGAAGGGTTTTCAGAGATCCTCTAAAAATGGATAGAATAGGAGACAGTTGGACAGATTTGAGTAGGGAGTTCCAAAGGATGGGAGAAGCTCTGGAGAAATCCTGGAGGCGAGCATGGGAGGAGGTGACATGGAGCTAGAGAGCAGGAGGTCTTGGGAAGACCAAAGAGAGCAGCTTGGTTTATATTCTGAGATCAGGCTAATGATGTAGCTGGGGGCAGAGTTGTGGATGGCTTTGTAAGTTATTGTTTTCACTTTGAACTGTATTCGTTGGGTGAGTGGAAGGCAGTGGAGGGATCGGCAGAGAGGGATGGAGGACACTGAATGGTTGTAAGGTGGATGAGTCTTGCAGCAGCATTCATGATGGACTGAAGGGAATAGCCTTATCTAAAGATAATCCAATGAGGAGGGAGTTTTAGTAGTAGAGGCGAGAATTAGCTAGGGAGTGAATTAGAAGCAGAGTGGTACCATTGGTTAAAAAGGGGCATATTCTGGAGATGTTGCGGAAGTTATGGCGGCATAATTTAGGGATTGGATGTGGGCCTGAAAGGACAGTTCAGAGTCCAGGGTTACCCCTAGCACACTGGCATGTGGGGACAGACTGATAGTTGTGCCATTGATCTTGACAGAGAAGTCAGGGGAAGGGGCATGTGGGGGAGGAAGTATTATGAGCTTGGTTTTAGATAGATTGAGTTTGAGGAAGTGATGTGACATCCAGTGAGTTTGAGGAAGTGGTGTGACATCCAGTGAGATATGGGTGTTAGTAAATCAGTGATGCATGAGGAAACTGTTGGGGTGTGCTAGGGGTAGAGATATAGATTTGGGTGTCATCAGCATAGAAATGGTAGTGGAAGCCATAGGAGGTGGTGTAAATCGAGAATAAGTGAGGTCCAAGGACAGAACCTTGGGGAGGACCCCAACCGCAAGAGTAGTAGGAGAGGAGAAAGTAGAGTTGTAAGTGACACTGTGTCAGGAACCATAAATCAAACTGAGGCAGAAAATGCAGTTAAAATCACAGCTTTAATGTAACAGTAAAAATAGTACAGATCAGGAACATAGTCAAAACATAAGCCAGGGTTCAGAAGACAAAATGGGAAATCAGACAAGCCAGTGACCAGGGAGCCAGAAATCAGCATAGTCAGAAGCAGAAGGTCGGGATCTGGAACCAGAAGGGACATCAGCTGGGCAAATTCTTTAACAGGAACACAGCAGAGAAACTTAGGATATCTTGAGAAGGCGAAGGCCGGAAAGGAATGAACAAGGCAGCTTAAATAGCCAGAAGATGCTGGCTGTAGGCGGGACTGACTAGCAGATAATGTTAACCAGTGAACCACTGAGGAAACAATGAGTGCTGACAATTATCCGACGGCTGATTAGCCTGAGCACAGAGAAAAGAGCTGCTGTGAGCCCAGCCCTGACAGCACCCCCTCCTCATCGACCCCTCCCCCTGGTGGGGAGGGGAAAACATCTATGGAAAGCACGAAGGAGGACAGGAGCATGTGCATCTGAGGATGAGACCCAAGAGCGTTCCTCTGGACCGTACCTTCTCCAATGAAAAAGGTACTGTATGCGCCCACGGAACTTACGGGAGCCATTGATCAATTGTATCTCATATTCCTCATGGTTCTCAACCTGAACCGGACAAGGATGTGGTACTGAGATGGTGAAGTGGTTGCACACCAAAAGTTTAATAAGGAAACATGAAATACATTTGAAATAAGCATGTTAGAAGGAAGGTCTAATGCCTAGGCCACAGGGTTGATTCTATGGAGAATACAGAAAGGCCCAATATACCGCAGTGCCAGTTTCAGTGAGGGAAAACGGAATCGGAGGCTACAAGATGACAGCCAGACCCTCAAACCAACCTGGTAGGAAGGTGCAGGTAGGTGTCAGCGGTCAGCATGGGGTCTGTACCTATCACTGGCATGTTGCTAGGACTCTTTGGACCTGCACCCAAGTGGAACAGAGATAATGGAGATGCTCCTCTAACACAGGAATTTTTTGAGGAACAAATGTGTCAGGCAACATGGAGGGCGGGAAACCATAATTCGCCATAAACAGGGACAATTATAAAGCAGCATTGGCAGCACTATTGTGAGCAAACTCCACCCAAGGTAAGAGGTCTGACCAGTTGTAATGGTGGTCAGAAATATAGCAACGTAGGAACTGCTATAAGGCTTGGTTGGCTCGTTCTGTGGCCCCATTAGACTGTGGGTGATACGCCAAGGAGAAGAAAAAAGAAGAAAAACTGATTTCCTGAAATGTGCACAAAAGGCTTGTCAAAACCTGGACACAAACTGACTGCCCCTCTTTGAGATGATAACCTTGGGTAGCCCATGTAACCGAAAGATCTCCCGAGCGAAAATGGATGCAAGTTCTTTAGATGTAGGCAACTTCTTAAGTGGACTACAATGAGACATAAGAATAACTGTGTTGCCCTGGGAATTAGGTAACTCCACAATAAAATCCATATACAAGTGAGTCTAAGGCCTCTCTCCACTGGGTATGGATTGTAGGAGGCCCATTGGAAGGTGTTGTGGTATCTTACTCTGAACACACGGAACAAGCGGCTACGAAGTTGGTTACATCAACATGGAGACTAGGCCACCAGAATTGCTGAGAAATAGACCAGATGAGCTGATTCTTCCCAGGGTGACCAGCTGCCTTGAGAGAATGGTATGTCTGGAGCAAAGCAGTGCAGAGATTCTCGGGGTCAAAGCAGCAGACGCAAGGTTTTTTAGGAGGAGAATTGATCTGAGCAGCAAGAATTCTGTCAGAAGTGAGACTAGTGCGAATAGTGGCTAGAATGCAATCTAGAGGTATCACAGGAATAGGAACCAACTCCATCTTGGAGGAGGAGGAAAACTGTAATGACAATGCATCAGCTCTTACATTCCTATTACCGGGTAATAATGAGACTATGTAATTGCAGCTTGACAGAAAACAGGCCATCATGCCTTTCTGGGAGATAAGCGTTTAGCCTCTGACAAGAATGTTAAATTCTTATGGACAGTCAAAATGAGGAATGGCACAGTGGTACCCTTGAGGAGATACCTCCATTCTATAAGAGCTAAAATGATAGACTGTCCCCAATCTTGTAATTGCATTCTGCCGGAGACAATTTCTTAGAAAAGTAGCCACAAGGATGCATAGCACTCTCAGAGGTATGACGTTGAGACAGAAGGGTGCCTACTCCAGTCTCAGATGCATCAACCTCAAGAGTGAAGGGTAATGTAGGATCAGGATGTGCCAGCACAGAAGCTGAAACAAAGGCAGCTTTGAGAGAGATTTAAAGGCTTTAATGGAATACGGAGACCAATTCTGTGGGTTGCCGTCCTTCCTGGTCATATCAGTCAGGGGTTTGACCAGAGAAGAGAAGTTACAGATCAATTTCAATAGTAATTGGCAGAGCCAAGAAAACGTTGTAGCGGACGTAGACCTACGGGTCAAGGTCACTGTAGAAGTGCAGATAGTTTTTCTGGATCCATCGAAAAACCAGGAGTAGAAATGACATAACCCAGAAATTTAACCTGTTCACAATAGAACTCACACATCTCCAACTTACAATACAGTTTATTATCTCTCAACCTATGTAGCACATGGGAGACATCTGTGTGGTGGCTCTCTAGGGATTTTGAATATATGAGAATATCGTCAAGATAAACCACCACACATTGCTGCAACATATCTTGGAGGACATCATTGATGAAGTCTGGAAAAACTGCAGGAGTGTTGCAGAGACCAAAGGGCATTATAAGGTATTCGTAATGCACAATCCTGGTATTAAATGCAGTTTTCCATTCGTCACCCTCCTTGATCCCCACAAGATTGTATGCCCCTCTTAAATCAAGCTTAGTGAAAACCGCGGCTCCCACGAGGCAGTCAAATAATTACGTAACCAATGGAATCGGATAAGTGTTCTTAATCGTGATACAAGGTCTCAGTTTGCCAATCTTCTTTTTTAACAAAGAAGAAGCCAGCACCGGCAGGAAACGAGGACTTGCGGAATAACCCTCAAGAAAGTGAATCGGCAAAATAGTCCTCCATGGCTTTATCCTCCAAGCCAAACAAGGGGTAGACCTGGCCATGAGGGGGCATAGCACCAGGTTAAATATCAATTGCGAAATCATATGACCGGGGTGGAGGCAAACTACCGGCTTGACCTTTGTCAAAGACTTTTCTAAATTTGTGGTACTCCTCTGCCAAGGAGGAGAGTGAAGAGGTGCACAAGACCTTAACCACTTTCTGTAATCATGTCTTACTGCATTGTGGCGACCAGCAAAGTACCTCAGCATGATGTTAATCCAATTTCAAGTAATTTCCTGATCTCATTACCCGGTGGTCATTGCTTATCCTAGGTTACAGAGGCACAACCCCTCTTTTGATTATCTCATGATGCCAAACCCCTATGGCAATGGTCAACAGAGCAGTCTCATGAGTCACATGGGCAGGTTGTAAAGGTCTCCCATCAATAGCCTAAATGGCAAGTGGAGTGACATGAAGCTGCACGGAATCGAGTGCTTAGACACAAAGGCACTATCTATGAACAGAGACAGACAGAGGCGCCTCTAAGTGTAATCCTTTCGCCGTGGCCGCCTTGTACGGCAAGGTTAGAACCAGGAAGTAGACTCGGTGTATTTGCTTGACAGCAAGGTTTGGTGGATAGTCGACCCTGGATGATGTCATCTGCATGCGACGCGTTTCTGAGTGTGCTTGCTGCCTGGGGGAGGGCAGTCGCGCTCCTTCTTCACAGCAAGTATCTGTCAAGCAAATACACAGAGCCTACTTCCTGGTTCTAACCTTGCCGTACAAGCTGGCCAGGGCGAAAGGATTTCAGCTCCAGCATGACGGATGTCCATGACCGGATGATGTACACTTCTCCACACTGGAACCTTGTTTTATGGGCATGAATACATGCTTACCAACGTGAGTGCATAATTTTATTCATTAAACCTGTTGCATAAAGTCTACACTTAGAGTCGCCTCTGTCTGTCTTTGTTTTAGCCCTGTGGAACCCCTGGCTTTTGGTTTCTGGATGGCTGCCCTACATGGTGGACTTTTTCTCCCCCTGTGCCATTAATGACTTTTAACTCCATAGACTTTTGGTTCGATATGTGATCAAGCGCCTGTTAACATTGTGTATTACTATCTATGAACAGGCCTGCAGACCCAGAATCGATTAGAGCCTGTGTATCGTTTGACAGCTCAGGCCAAGAAAGGGTAACCGGAACTAGAGGCTTATCCTTCAGAATAGCTGGGGGACACAAAAATGCCACCCAAGGTATGTCCCCTACATGACCTCAGGTGCGGGTGCCCCCCTAGATGAGTAGAACAAGACTTCAAAAAGTGACTTGCCTGGCCACAGTAAAGGCACAATCGCTCCCTCCTCCTAAAGGCCCACTCTTCAGCAGAGAGATGAGTGAAACCGAGCTGGAGAGGCCAGCGGACAGTGCAGGACAGTGCAGCTGCTCCTGATTTACAATATATGCCGTCATACTGAAAAGTTTGGAGACTCTGGTCTAAAAGGAGAATTTCCCCTCTTAAGGAAGATTTCCTCTTACTTCCTGTTGCATCTCCAGAACAAAAAGTTAAGGGGCATCCTTTACCATTCAAGATAAGGAACTTAGGAGATGTGAAGTTATGTCGAATTTACACCATTTATGAATCAAGTGTGACGGACCAGGTGCCAGCCATCATTGGAGGTATTGCTTATTCTGGGTTTCTATGATCTATGCCCGTTTGACCTTTCCTTAACCGGGGTTCAAACGTTCCGGTAAGGAGACTACTTTACTAGAACACGTGGTTGCTCCAAGATTTAGGATTTCAGTTATATGGTGTTGGAATTCTTCTTTTTTCCTTTACTCATTACTGATCCTTAAGCACCTGGTCTCATGGACTTTATGGACTTTTGTCTATTTTGAACTTCTGTTGCATGTCATTAATCTATGAAGTTTTTGGCGCTGTACACCTTTTTTTAATTGCTTTTTGGTCTGATAATACTTATGTACTGGCTGCTTTTGCTAACCAAGCGCGGCTATCCTCCCCCCCCTCCTAATGGTGTGATCTGCAACAGTTCTCGTACTCTGCTTGATTGACATGAGACTCTTGGCAGCAGAAATGGAGCGAGCGGGAACATCAAATACCCTTTTCAAGGAAGCCACAAAGGCAGGCAAGGAATGAACAAGGCAGCTTAAATAGCCAGGCGGGACTGACGAGCAGATAATAATAACCAGGTGCGCCACTGAGGAGACAATGAGTGCTGAGTGCTTGCAATTATTCGACAGCTGAGCAGCCTGAGCACAGAGAAGAGAGCTGCTGCGAGCCCAGCCCTGACACACTAAAGGTGTGGTGAGATAGGTAAGATTCAAACCAATGGAGAGCGCAGCCACAGAGACCAAGCAAATTTAGTTTTTTGAGTAAGAGGGCGTGGTTAACAGTATTAAAGGCAGCAGAGATGTCCAAGAGTAAGAGTACAGAATAGTAACCATCGGTTTTAGCTGATAGTAAGTCGTTTGTGAGTTTTAGGAGAGCAGTTTCAGTGGAGTGTTGCGGGCGAAATCCAGACTGAAGACTAGACGTTCAAGGAGTTTGGAGGCAAAAGGGAGTAAAGAGATGGGTCTTCGATTGGTAAGATTGGTAGGGTCCAGTGAGGCCTTTTTTGAAATGGGAGTAACTAGTGCATGTTTTAGAGGGTTAGGAAAGATGCCAGTAGAGAGGGAGAGGTTGAAGATATGAGTTAAAGAGTTAAAGAGTGTAGAATAAAGCCAGAGGGTGACCGTAGTATTTCAGAAGGAACAGGGTCCAGGAGGCAGAAGGTTAGGTGGGCGTTAGAAAAAAAGTTTAGTGACCTCCTCTATAGTAGCTGGGTTAAACGAGGGAAGTATTGATTGTGCAGGAGGACAAGGATTGAAAGGCGAGGAAGATATCTGTCTAGTACAGATCTTGTCATAAATTGTATTGGTCTTATTTTTGAAATGATTAGCAAACTCCTGGGCAGTGGGTAAGTTAGTGGGTGGAGGTAATGTAGGACAAAGTAGAGAGTTAAAGGTAGAAAAGAGTTGATGGAGACTGCGTTAGAGGGTGTTAATGAAAATAATAAAGTAGGTCTGTTTGGCAGTGTGGAGGCAGGAATTGTATTTTTGGATGGCAGATTTATATTGGCTGAAATCCTCCTGGGACATAGTCTTACGCCACAGATGCTCAAGAGCACAGCTACATTTTCGAGGCTTCTGGTATTGTCTGTTTGCCAAGTTTGTAGTGGTTAGGGCCTGATTCTGTGTGTAGTGAGGGGGGCCAAGGTATCTGGGGTGGATGACATTGAACTGTTGTAGACAGAAGTGGCTAGGTTAGGGCAGGACAGAGATGAGATTTTGTCATAGAGACAATCTGTAGCTGAAAAGAAGAAGAGAAGAGTTAAAATGGCAAAGGTTTCTACAGGTAATTGTTTGGTAGTTGGAAGACATAAAAGGTCAAGGCAGTTGCCATCAGAGTGAGTAGAAGCGTGTGTCCATTTTGGTCAAAAGAAGAGGTTAGGCTCAAAAGTTTGGAACTAGCAGGAATGTTAATACAGACTGATCTTACTGTTGTAGGCTTAGTAAAACTTTAACTTTTCACATGACTGTATATATAACAGAGTTGCTACACAAATTATACTGTTATCTTCTAAATCTGCTGAAAAAATCGTGCAATGGCTACAGTGAAAACATCGCAAGTGTTCTGTACACTTTTTGCATACAGATCTCCCCTAGAAACCTCATTTTGTTTCTTATTGGCTCCTTTATTTTCACAGAAGTTTACAAAGAGCTTCTGGTAAAATGACAGTTTCAAATCCTATGCTTAATGTAGAACTACACTGCATCTGAGCACCACAAACCAAAAACGCTATTTCATTCATTTTTTATATATTCAAAGCAAACTAACCCATCCAATCCTGGTTTCCATACTTATTTTTTGCTGAGGAATCACTTTGAAAATCACCCCCTAGTATTTCTGTCCGTGGCCATCTTGAGTAAGGGTAGATGATTCATGTAGCATTTACTTACTGGAAACCACCTGCCCTTAGCTTACACATGCAGGCAGGAGGGTGTGTTTAGCTGAGAAGGCCTCCCCTCCCCCTCTCCTGAAGACTCCTAAGATATATGACATTATTTGCCTAGACCTGGACAGCAGAAAATAACTGAGGAAATGTAAAATAAAGTTTAAGTGAATATGATTTTTTTTTTTAATCTTTTTTATCTATATACTAATGCTAGCAGCATAAGGATTCAAAATAGTCAATATTTATTAAAAGAGTACATTTTCTCTTTAACCACTTCTGGACCAGAAAGGTTTTTTCCCCCTAAATGACCAGGCCATATTTTGCGATTCGGCACTGCGTTATTTTAAGGGACAATTGCGTGGTCGTGCAATGCTGTACCTAAATAAAATTGATGTCCTTTTTTTTCCCCACAAATAGAGCTTTCTTTTGGTGGTATTTGATCATCTATGCAAATTTTTATTTTTTGCGCTATATACAAAAAATGAGCGACACTTCAGAAAAAAAATATATTTTTCACATTCTGCTATATAACATTCCCCCCAAAAATGTAAAAAAATCAAAATTTTTTAACATTTTAGGCCAATTTGTTTTCTGCTACATATTTTTGGTAAAAAAAAAAAAAAAATCACAATATGTGTAATTTAATTGGTTTGCACAAAAGTTATCGCGTCTACTAACTAAGGGAAAGTTTTATGTCATTTTTATTGTTTTTTTTGGGGGTTTTTTTTACTAGTAATGGCGGTGATCTGCGATTTTCTGTGGGACTGCGACATTGCGGTGGACAGATTGGACCCCTGACTGACATTTTTGACACTTTTGGGGGGACCAGTGACATTACTACAGTAATCAGTGCTAAAAATATGCACTGTTACTGTTATAATGGCACTGGTAGGAAAGGGGTTAACACAGTAAGTGATCAAGGGATTAAATGTGTACCTAGGGGCGTGTTTCTATTCATGGGGAAGCGTGGCTTGTGAAATGATCAGAGACCTGTGATCCTATATAGCAGGATCACAGGCACTCTGTGATCATTCCAGGGAGAAGAACGGTCAGCTGTGTTTACAACAGCCGACTGTCCTTCTCTCTCAGCGGGGAACGATTGTGGGTGTCAGGTGGCAATCTGAGCCGCCTGCCCCATGCATCGGGATCCCCGCTGATGAGCGGGGGTGGGGCGGCCGGGCGTGCTCTCTCCCTAGCTGCAGGCACGCAACAGACTTATACCTACATCAGTTGCATGCAGGGTGCCGAACGCATGGAGTGCAATGTTTTTTTTCTTTTTCCAATCACCTGATTAGAGCCAGAGGCTCTAATAGGGCGATGGAAAGGGTGGTCCCGGGCCGCAGAGCAGTGCGCCCAGAGCCCTCCCATTGTGTGACAATAGCGAATGAAAATTCGCTATTGTCACACCGATCCTCCTCCTGGCCAATAAGAAAAACGGTCTAATACCGGCTTCCTGATCGGCCGCATGGCAAACCCATGCCATTGGCCGAGGAGGAGGCGGGAGCGGGAGAACCAGAGAAGACGCGCTGCCGGAGTGAAAAGAAGCCACCCGCCGAAGCCGTCGCCGGAGTGAGAAGAAGCCACCCGCCGAAGCCTCGCCAGAGTGAGAAGAAGCCGCCCGCCAAAGCCGTTGAAGCTGGAGTAAGAAGAAGCCGCCCGTCGGGAGTACGGGACTGAAGACAACAGAAGCCGTTGCCACCGCCGCCGGGCTGCTCCAGGTAAGTGCACTGGTCTCGGGGGGGGGGGGGGGTTGTGGCACACTGCATTGAAAGGGGCACGCACGCTGAACTCTGCATTGAAGGGGGCACAGCACAATGTTCATTGCATTGAAGGGGGCACGCACGCTGAACTCTGCATTGAAGGGGGCACGCACGCTGAAATCTGCATTGAAGGGGGCATGGCACAAAGTTCATTGCATTGATGGGGGGCACGCACGCTGATCTCTGCATTGAAGGGGCATGTACGCTGGTCTCTGCATTGAAAGGGGGCTTTTACACTGGTTACTGCATTGAAGGGGGCATGTCCGCTGGTCTCTGCATTGAAAGGGGGCATGTAAGCTGGTCTCTGCATTGAAAGGGGGCATGTACCCTGGTCTCTGCATTGAAAGGGGGCATGTACGCTGGTCTCTGCATTGAAAGGGGGCATGTACGCTGGTCTCTACATTGAAAGGGGGCATGTACGCTGGTCTCTGCATTGAAAGGGGGCATGTATGCTGGTCACTGCATTGAAGGGGGCATGTATGCTGGTCTCTGCATTGAAAGGGGGCATGTACGCTGGTCACTGCATTGAAGTGGGCATGTACGCTGGTCTCTGCATTGAAAGGGGGCATGTACGCTGGTCTCTGCATTGAAGGGGGCATGTACGCTGGTCTCTGCATTGAAAGGGGGCATGTACCCTGGTCACTGCATTGAAAGGGGGCATGTACGCTGGTCTTCGCATTGAAAGGGGGCATGTATGCTGATCTCTGCATTGAAAGGGGGCATGTACGCTGGTCTCTGCATTGAAAGGGGGCATGTACGCTGGTCTCTGCATTGAAAGGGGGCATGTACGCTGGTCTCTACATTGAAAGGGGGCATGTACACTGGTCTCTGCATTGAAGGGGGCATGTACGCTGGTCTCTGCATTGAAAGGGTGCATGTACGCTGGTCACTGTATTGAAGGGGGCATGTACGCTGATCTCTGCATTGAAAGGGGGCATGTACGCTGGTCACTGCATTGAAGGGGGCATGTACGCTGATCTCTGCATTGAAAGGGGGCATGTACCCTGGTCACTGCATTGAAAGGGGGCATGTACGCTGGTCTTTGCATTGAAAGGGGGCATGTATGCTGATCTCTGCATTGAAAGGGGGCATGTACGCTGGTCTCTGCATTGAAAGGGGGCATGTACACTGGTCTCTGCATTGAAAGGGGGCATGTACGCTGGTCTCTGCATTGAAAGGGGGCATATACGCTGGTCTCTGCATTGAAGGGGGCATGTACGCTGGTCTCTGCATTGAAAGGGTGCATGTACGCTGGTCACTGTATTGAAGGGGGCATGTACGCTGATCTCTGCATTGAAAGGGGGCATGTACGCTGGTCACTGCATTGAAGGGGGCATGTACGCTGGTCTCTGCATTGAAAGGGGGCATGTACACTGGTCTCTGCATTGAAAGGAGGCATGTACGCTGGTCTCTGCATTTAAAGGGGGCATGTACGCTGGTCTCTACATTGAAAGGGGGCATGTACGCTGGTCTCTGCATTGAAGGGGGCATGTACGCTGGTCTCTACATTGAAAGGGGGCATGTACACTGGTCACTGCATTGAAAGGGGGCATGTACGCTGGTCTCTGCATTGAAAGGGGGCATGTACGCTGGTCTCTGCATTGAAAGGGGGAATGTACGCTGGTCACTGCATTGAAGGGGGCATGTACGCTGGTCTCTGCATTGAAGGGGGCATGTACGCTGGTCTCTGCATTGAAAGGGGGCATGTACGCTAGTCACTGCATTGAAGGGGGCATGTACGCTGGTCTCTGCATTGAAAGGGGGCATGTACGCTGGTCTCTGCATTAAAGGAGGCATGTACGCCTGTACCATCACCTGTGCCATGCCCTTACCATGACCTGTGCCATGCCTATACCATCTCCTGTACCATGACCTGTGACATGCCTGTACCATGACCTGTGCCATGCCTACAACATCATCTGTGCCATGCCTATACCATCACCTGTGCCATGACCTGGCCATGCCTATACCATTTCCTGTACCATTACCTGTGACATGCCTGTACCATCACCTGTGCCATGCCTGTACCATCACCTGTGCCATGCCTGTACCATCACCTGTACCATGACATGTGACATGCCTTTACCATGACCTGTGACATGTCTGTACCATGATCTGTGACATGCCTGTACCATGACCTGTGCCATGCCTATACCATCATCTGTGACATGCCTATACCATCACCTGTACCATGACCTGTGCCATGCCCTTACCATGACCTGTGCCATGCCTATACCATCTCCTGTACCATCACCTGTGCCATGCCTATACTATCACCTGTGCCATGCCTGTACCATGACCTCAAAGTCACGCATTTTTTACCGCGTTTTTTGCCGCAAAGCAATACCTAGTATATTTTTCTTTTTGCGCCCCCCCCCCCCAAAAAAAAATTTTGAGCACCAGCCGCCACTGCTCCTGATTGGCTCAGTGGCTGTGATTAACAGCAGCAGGAGCCAATGCTGTCTCAGCCGATGAGGAGGCAGAGTCCCCAGAAAGCTGAGGCACTTGTGTGCATCGCTGGATCGATAGGGGAGTCAGGTAGGTGTTTAGGAGAGGGTTGGAGGGTTGGGGGGGGGGGGAGAGCACTGCACAGAGAATGTTTTTTAACCTTTATGCATTGAATTCATGAAGGTAAAAAACATTGAGCCTTTAGAGCCACTTTACGTTTCACCGCAGTGCAACTTTTATGTTTGGTAAGATACTTGCCACATGTACTGTATGTCCAGAGGGATCCCAGAATACAGGATGATGTCAAAGGCCCACATCATTAACAACCTTGAAATGACCAGTGTGCCTATAGGATTACATACAAAATCTTAAAAACCAGAGTATAAATTTAGCTTTGCTGAATTTTGAGTTCAGTTAACTCATCTCCTTTGAGAAGCTATGTTCAATATGCTGACAGCTTACAGCCGGACACTGATTAACACATAACTAAAACTTAGGCTCTAGTTATACTGATACGCTCTGGTGTGATGTGGAAGCAGTGCATTGTGTGGTCCATTATCAATTATTCTTATGTGATGTGTTTTGCTTGAAACCACAGCCAAAATGCAGAAAGCTGAACTTTTTCCAACGCAGTGATCCAGCAATGTTAGAGTGCACTTTAGTGTATAGATTAAGGTGTGTGTGCCATGATAAGAAGTATGCAGGTTGTCTTAGACACCCAGACAACTAGAATTTTTAGAAAGAAAGGTCAGCACTGACCCAGTTGGCGTATGGAGACAAGGAATTCCTTTGCTTTACATAGTTACATAGTTGGTAAGATTGAATAAAGACAATAGTCTATCCAGTTAAACCTGTGTTGGTGTGTGCATGTTCGTGTAGATATTCATTTCCCATATCCCCAGTGCTGTATCCTGGCCTAGGCCAACAAGGCCCAGGCCTAGGGTGGCACTTTGCAGGGGGGCAGCAAAAAAAAAGATTTCATTATTTGTATAATGACTATGGACTTCCTATTTATTATACAAATAAGTGAAATAATCCTATAATTACAATTAGTGGCAGCAAACACAAGTCCAAAAATCTTAAAAGAGTAATCTCACTAAACCTGTGACATAAGGCTGCACTAATGGGCACTGATAAGGCTGCACTGGTGGCCACTGATGGGGCTGCACTGGTGACCACTGATGAGGCCACATGGATATGCTGCACTGACGGACAGTAAAGAGGCGGCACTGATGAGGCTGAACGTATGGGAACTGATGAAGCTATGCTGATGGGGACTGTGGTTGTGGTCTGTGGTTTACAGGTGACAGGGCGGGTCATAAACAGGAAGGGGTATGGCCTTTACAGGAAGGGGTGGGTCATATTTAAATTAGAGGGTGCACAAGTTTAGTCATGCCTAGGGCAGCACAAAACCTAAATACACCACTGCATATCCCTGTATACTGTGTTCACTAAGATGTATGTCCAAAAGTTTTTTTTAAAACTATCATTACTTCCTGCTGACACCACCAATTGTGGAAGAGAGTTCCACATCCTTACCCCCTGACAGTGAAGAACCCCCTACGCAGCTTAAAGGAGTTGTAAAGGCAGAATTTTTTTATCTTAATGCATTCTATGTATTAGGATAAAAAGCCTTCTGTGTGTAGCAGCCACCAGCACCCCCTATTACTTATCTAAGCCCCATCTCAACCTGCTTGTTAGGGGGCACTCAAAAGGAGGGAGGGGCCAGGAGCAGCGAAGACGGACCCAAGAAGAGGAGGATCTGGGCTGTTCTGTGCAAAACGACTACACAGAGGAGGTAAGTATAACATGTTTGTTATTTAAAAAAAAAAAAAACCACAAGACTCTTCCCCCTTACCGCCCAGGCCAATTTATAGCTTTTAGAGCTGTTGCATTTTTGAATGACAATTACGCGGTCATGCAACACTGTACCTAAACTAAATTTATGTCATTTTTTCCCCACAAATAGAGCTTTCTTTTGGTGGTATTTGATCACTGCAAGGTTTTTTCTTTTTTGCTAAACAAATAAAAAAAGACCGAAAAGTTAAAAAAAAAAAAAATTTTGTGTATGTTAGAAAATGTTGTAAATAGATAAGTTTTTTCCTGCACTGATGAGCACTGATGAGGCCAAACTGACAGGCACTGATGAGGTGGCACTAATATGCAGCACTGATAGGCGCCACTGATATGCAGCACTAATGGGCACTGATAGGTAGTACTGATATGCAGCATTGGTGGGCACTGAGAGGCGGCACTGATGGGCACTGATAGGTGGCATTTATGTGCACTGATAGGCGGCACTGATGGGCACTGATAGGCGGCACTGATAGATGGCAATGATGGTCACTGGTGGGCAGCACTGATGGGGAGGGCACTGACGGGCAGCACTGATGGGGAGGGCACTGGTGGGCTCCCTGAGCCCTGATTGCCATCCCTGGTGGCCATTGTGGGCACCCCTGGGGTCATGGGTGGGCATCCCTGGTGGCTCTAGTGGCACCCCACCCCCCAAGGGTCTGCACTGGTCATCAATGTTCTGATTACCAGTGCAGACCCCCCCCCCCTGTCAGGAGAGCCACAGATCGGCTCTCCTCTACTCGTGCCTATCAGGCACGAACTGAGGAAAGCCGATCAACATCACTTCCTATTTACTATGTGACCAGCTGTGATTGGACACAGCTGGTCACATGGTAAAGAGCCTACGTGCAGAGAGCATTATCCTGCCGCCGTCATATGATGGCGTGTCAGGATAATACAACCACCTTCCCGCCGTCAATTCCCTATAGGGCAGGTGGAAAGTGGTTAAGGTTAAACTACTTCTCTTCCAGTCTCATCGTGGAGCTCCGTGTCCTAGTACTTTTCGTTACTTTTTGTTACCCCATGTACTTTTCTAACACATGACAAATTGTATTAGACATGTGCAATTTGTTCCGTTCCAAATGTAAAGTGCAGACGTTCGGGAGTTTGGAAGTGCCAACCAAACCGAATTGCCAAAGTTTGGTGGTTCGGAATCCCAGGAAGTTCCAAAGTGCTTCGGAATCCCAGGAAACTGGCAAAACAAGAGAGAGGGAGGTAAAATTACGTGAATGAGGACAGGAATCTTGACCAATAAGCTAATTCCTTTTGCGCGATGTAATGCTTGCTTGCCCAATCCGGTTTCACTATTCCCTGTCCAAGGAAAAGAGCTAATTTTTGTGATTGTTATTAGAGGACAGCCAATTGATGGTGATTTTGTCACAGAGTCATTGAGGTGGGATAGTCCTGAAGCACCGAAGTCCCGAAGCGCCAAAGTCCCGAAGTGAAACGAATACTATTGGAATTGCTGAAGCAAACTCATTTTTTACTTACACAAATTTCTGAACCAAACCGAACGAAATTTTTTGCCCATGTGCATCCCTAATTTGTATAGGGTTGTGGTGCTGGATAAAATAATTGATAATATTTTTTTTTCTTTTATCCAGAACCTATTCAAAAGAAATGCTCTCTGGTAACCCAGTGTGTCGCAACACATGTAAATTGTGTTACCGCAATGCAACTTGATGTAAAAGAACCCAAAATTAATTGAGTGTTACTCACTAACAAGATCTAAGAAGCAGATCTTTGTCAATCTACAGTTCCTTCTAGTTGCATAACTGGAAGCACTCCTGAGCCTAGTATGCTAGGAGCAATCGAGTTGCATCATTCTCAACAAAAGAATCAGAATGCTACGAGTAATTGTTTTAGTTTTGCAATTTTCTTTGTTTTTTGCAAATCAGCCCCATCATTTTGTGCCCATTTGGCAGAAGAGATTTTCTTGTTCACAGATTTCTTTAAATGCATGGTACTTACTATTAACTGTGATCCATCTTTCCTTTTTTTTAATCTATCCTGATCTGACAATTGTATAAAGATCAGCGAACTTTCGTGTCAAGCACCCCGTCAGAATTTTTCATTGGACCCCATTACCTGCTTGAAGCTAAACAAGAACATTTGCTGTGAAACTTTAGTATATCAACCCTAAAAATCTGATTTGGAAAATATCTTTCTAACATTGCTTCCTCTAGATGGCACTCTTAGGCTGTTAATTCCATAAAAATGACAAAGTCATAGTTGTACACAAATAAAAAGACTTTGCTGCGAAAAAGATTATTTTTTCGTTAATGTGTAGAATTTTGGATATCGCAGATATTACTTGTGTGTTCAAAGGGACTATATACTACAAGCAGCACACCTACGCAGCAAAAAGTGTTCATTTTTTTTTTTATCCTAGTCTCTAGTTGCATAATTCAGAAAGTCTCTGGGTATAAATTTCTGCATCCTGTCTTGTGAAGCCATGTTTAATTATTTCATCATAAGAAATAATAAGGATAAAAATAATATGTAGTAAATTGTTCAACCTGAAAATGGAGAGTAGAAATGTAGTGTAGACCACTTTTATAAATCTAATCCTTAAATTGACTCATTTGATTAGAGGTCTGTTTTTTTTTCTTAATTGTAGGTGTTGGGGAGGACAAGAGGGCCTTAAATTTGGACCCCACAATAAGCAAATTATTTTTAGATACAAGTGGCATGTGTACTTTTCCTTAAATCTTGTGTATTTCTTCCAGATCTGTGAAGTTATCCAGTGTGAAATTTTGCCTCTGTGCAGAAGCTTCCTGTAATTAAGACCAGTCACTGTTGCTCTGTCTTTTTGTGCAGGGTGACTGGTCTTGTCTGCCCATTCTTCTGTATTTTTCAGTAGGCAGCCTGTAATGGGTGAAGCCTCCTGGGTCACTTTCACGGCTCGGCTCTCAGATGATGTCACTGCTAATTTACAAGGTAATATCTGGGTTTGCAAAGGCATTTGGTGCACACAATAATAACCAAAGTAAATTTCTACGCTATGTATAGGGAAAAAAATTATAAATTAATATCTGTGACAAGAGGGAAAGCCTCATACACAGACCTATAGAAAAATCCAAAAACAAATTGTTCATAACGTGTAGCACTAACATAAAAATAATGAAAATCAATATAAGGTGTATGACAATGACTCAAATACGGTCCATATAATAGTCCTTAAATGAGATATGTATGTATGAATGTGAGTTAGGAACCTTAGATTGTAAGCTCCTTGAGGGCAGGGACTGATGTGAATGTGCAATGTATATGTAAAGCTCTGCGTAAATTGACAGCGCTATATAAGAACCCGAAATAATAATAAATAAAGGGAAAAATGTGTAGAGAAATATAGAAAGGGACCACAAGTCCCAACATGTGAATAAATTGTATGGTAATGATTCAAATAAAGTCCATAAAAAGGTCCCTAAACGTAAAGGAATACATAAAAAAATTGTGCGACAAATTGTGAAGGAACCACAAGTCCCAGCAGATGAATAGTGTCCAAACTCCTCACACCGTGGATGGAAGGAGATCAGCCGTGAGTTGAGAACATACAAAGTGGCTGCTTACCAGAAACATATGGCCATCCAACCTAATGGAAAGGCCACATACGCTTTGACAGAGGGGGTATGCAGGAACACCAGGTATCTATCATCGGGATGTACTCATACAAGGACACAGGCAGACCATGTATATGGAAAGGGATGAAAGAGGCACATAGCATAATACTGTATGACACCTAAAAACAAATTTATTTAAAAAGGATGCACTCACATATATGAAGATAAAACAGGTATATCAGAAATCACTGATGTTGATAAAAACCATGGTGTCCCGCATTCACACAAACAGTAGGAAGCCGGCAAAGGGGGCGTGGTGATGTCACATCTGACACCGTCCTACATGTTTCGTCATAGGTTGACGCTGTCTGGGGCGTCTGGGGTGTGCCAATTTGGAAAAAAACAAACATATTTTTGACATTCTGCTATATAACAATCCCAATAAAAAAAATTAAAAATTACATTTTTTCATAATTTTAGGCCAATTGTATTCTGCTAAATAATTAAGTGTATTTTAAAGGGGAAAGATTTATGTCATTTTCATTTTTTTTTACTTGCAATGGCGGCAATCTGCGATTTTTAGTGGGTCTGCGACATTGCGGGGGGAACCAGTGACATTACTACAGTAATCAGTGCTAAAAATATGCACTGTTACTGTACTAATGACACTGATAGGGAAGGGGTTAACCCAGGGGTTATAAAAGGGTTAAGTGTGAGCCTATGGGAGTGTTTTCTAACTGTATGGGGGAGGTACTTCTGGAATCAACACTGAAACCTGTGATCCCTAAATAGGAGGATCACAGGCTCTCTCTGTTCATTCCAGAGAGAACAGAGAGAACAACAGTCCGCTGTTCACAACCGCGGCTGCCGGTCCCGTGGATCGGCTTCCGCCCTTTCTAATGGGGGCGGGTGCGCGCCTCCGGCGGCGCACGCTCCATCCATTGGTTCGCGCAGCTGAGCCAGCCTGCCACAGTATATCGGCGGTAGACGGTCAGCAAGTGGTTAAAATACAAAAATAAGTATTGCAGGAAAAGCAGAGAGAGTTCCAATGAGATCAGTGGGCAAAGATTAACTGGTAAGTCTTTTAAAGTGTTACTAAACCCACAACAGTAAAATCAGTGTGTATATGCAGTAAAGCATGCTTGGTATACCCACTGTGGAACCTAAGGGATTAATCCCTTAGCATTGTGTAAAACGGTTGTTCCATCTTGTATGCACACATCCTTCTCTTCTTCCACTGACTTCAAAACATGTCCGGATAAGACAGAGCCTTTGAAGTCAGGCTGCACATGCTCAGTTTTGTGTATTACCAGAGAGTTTTTTTTTCCTTGGGAGAGTGCATGTGATCAGCACAGAGCCAATCACCACTGTCCAGACATGTCCAGACAGAGCTTCCGGAGCCCTGCAGCCTCATAGGACAGCTCCTCCAGGAACAGATAGAAGTCACAATACTGCTATATACTGCTAATGAGAAAAAGTATTTAGCAGTTTATATTTACTAAAATAATTGCATTTCCATGTTCTGTGTACTGTGGGAGACCAGATATAGTGAATGTAGGCTCCTGGGTTTAGTAACACTTTAATATAGCAGTAAGGCAGGCTTTATATTGTGCAATTTTCTTTCCATAAACCGTGGGTTGAGGAAAATGAAATTGCTTGACTCTCCCATCAACACTGTCAGTGTTGATGGGGGAATCCTTCCATGGGCACTATTGTATGCTGACAGTGGGAGGTTCCCTGCTGTCAGAATACAATGATCACCTCTGACATCTATAGCCCCCAGCAGCGATCGAGAAAAAAAAAAAAAAAAACAATAGATCATCTTTAGTACAACCAGTCTGCCCACAGATTGAAATTCAGCCAGTTCATTAGGAACTGGCCAAATTTCTATCTGCCTATGGTCAGCTTAAAGGAGATTTTTAAATTATACTTCACAGTAGAAGCATTAAATATGCCAAACTGCATGAATTATGTAGCATAATTTCTAAAAACACAGAAGAGTGCAATGGGTTCACCACCATACATCCCAACTGTCCCTGATTTGGAGTGATTGTCTCTTTTTTGGAACTTAATCCCTCTGTCCCTCTTCACTCCTCTTTTTTCCTATCTCTTTTGGGATGTATAGACCTCTATATAGAAATGTATTATTTAGTTATTAGAAGTGTTGTACTGCAGCAAACCATACACACAACCACTTAAGTATTGAATTTGTTCGTTTGATATACCAGTATAAAGAAAAACTAAAGGAGGAAAAAAAAAATCATTTGTGGGTTTGACCAATCAATTTTTTGCACATGAATTCTTCATGAGTCACATAAGTTGGTGTATCGTGGTGCTCTGTTCTTTGCCTACATACCTTAAACCTGGGATCCTCAAACTACAACCCTCCAGTTGTTGTGGAACTACACATCCCATGAGGCATTGTAAAACTTTGACATTCAGAGACATGAATAGGCATGATGGGAATTGTAGTTCCTAGACATGACTAGGCATGATGGGAATTGTAGTTCCTTAACAACTTGGGAGCTATAGTTTGAAGACACCTGCCTTAAACTAAGGTGTAGCGACCACCCCGATGGAAAGAGGGGTTTCTCTGACAGATATGTTCTCTTCCCCCTAGTGAGAGGGATACTGTAGAGTAGAGCAGGAACCGCTCTTACCAGAGCTAGTGATTTAGCGATCCAAGCCGAAGGGAGATAGAGCTGGTATAGCCTTCTCCCACAAACATGAGATGACACTTTATGTTGTGAGTCTAAGCAAGAACTGTTTATTAAATTCCAAGGCATACAGTTTTACACACAGTTAGGGACACTCCCCTTAGCCTTGCCAAAGGGGGGAAGGGGACAAGGAACAACCAATGGGAACTGAACATTTGTACATTGAAACAGGCTACAGATAACCTAATGAGCTTATGGTAAACAGGCAGTCTCTCCCTACACACCCCCTGCGGAGAGATGTCTCCAGTCCAGACCATTGTCTATGTGTCATGAATCCACACAATTAGACACAGAAACAGGAGGGGGGGGGGGATGGGGGAGAAGGGCTGTAGCATTACATTACATTAACTCAATGCCATGAGTCATGCCATATTCAGCTGTTCAGAAGATGCATAAAGGGAACATAAAATGCAATAAAAGGCAATGTTCCAAACTCATAGGAAAATGACACAAAGGGGTTTACAATCCAGGAACAGGGTGATCCGTCACACATAGCGACGGATAGTACCGTCACATAAGGTATCCTCCTTTCTCATTTGGGAAAGTTGGGAAGTACTTTATGCACCACTAGCAGTGTTTCTGATCTCCACCCACTTTCTGCCTAGATTCCCACACTTCAGTGGTGGCTGCTTGGCATTTATCAAGATGGGTTTCCTGATCGTGACAACGTCAGAGTATTATGTGTTAAAAAGGTCACCTGTAGCCTCCATAGGCAGCCTGTGTGATAACGCGGCAGCACAATTGGGAGAAAGGGGCAAATTGCTGTCAGCTTTTAATAGGAAGTCCTGAACAAGGACCTTAATAGCAGGTTTTCAGATATTATTTTGAAGAAACCTGTAAATTCAAAAAAGGTTGAAAAATACTTTTTGAAATTACATTATCATGCTAAAGCATACAGTACATGGTATTTTAGTGATTGGGTTTACACACACTTTAAGCATCAGGATTCTGTTACAGCTTAAAGGCCAGAGCAATTTCCACTGCATAGTGTTTATGTCTTTCATACTTCTTGTGACTTTTAAAGGAATTATGTATGGCTTTTTTAGTCAACCTATAGCAGCATGCTATATTTCATTTTGAGGTTCAACTGTAACGTTTTCCTTGGAAAAGGCATAACTAAAGTCAGAACACTGGCCTCTTTCAGGAGCAATGTGTGAATCATCTATTATTTGTGTCATATTTTCTAAATTGATTTTTCCATGACCTAAAGCATTGTAAAACACGACATTTGTCCTGTATGTATTAGGTTGGGTCCTGAACATCTGACCCACCAATAAATACAGAGAAAAATGCAGTCAAGTGCAATAGTAATCTTTTAATCAGCAATCCTATTTTCTTGAGGACAACTTACATTTTTTTATATTTAAACCAGTTTCTGTCAAGAATTCTATATACAGTATCTCCTATTTTCTCCTGGATTTAAGAGGAGTTCCAGCTGTGAAAAAAAAAAATAATACAAAGTCAGCAGCAGCTACAAATACTGTATTAATATATAGACACTTACCTTTCCAGGGATCTCACGATATCAGCACCCCAGCCGATTTTCGGATCAGGTGCCAGGTGCTGCCGCCGCCATTCACTGTAAGGGAAACCGGCAATGAAGCCTTTCGGCTTCACAGCCGGCTCCTTACTGCGCATGCTCAGCGGCGGGGGGAGAGAAACTGGAAGGAACTTCCGAGGGATGGCACCGCAGCACTGCCTCCCGGAAGTGGGGAAGGGTACCCGTTCCTCCATCCCCCCTAAAAGGTGCCACATAAAATTAGCAGAAGTTTCACTTTTGGGTGGAACTCTGCTTTAAGCTATATCATACCAAGCTACATTGGTTTCCATGTAAAATGTTTCAAGACTAGGCTTCATATTCTATTCTGACATTATAGTACAATTGTGAGAGTATGTGTTCCACCTGTCCAAGCACCTTAGCGTATTGTAGACATATGCTAAACATTTATTTATTTATGGTGGTAAAAATTACAGTGGCAAGAAAAAGTATGTTAACCCCTTGGAATTGGGAATTGGAAACTGGTTTACTGCAGTAATTTTTCATAAAATGTGTTCTGATCCTCATCTGAAGCCTGGTAAACACTCTGGGCCCCTCGCACACCATTTGTTTAATCAGTTCAGTCATGTCTTTTCAAAGAAAAAACGGATGAAGTTTTCATCTGGTTTTCATCAGCTGCTCATCAGTTTTTTATCAGTTTCTCATAGGTTTATTTACATCCACAACCAATGAAAAAACAGATGAAAAACAGACCGTATGTCACTTTACATCCATTTTTCATCTGATCCGTTTTTTTTAAAATAGAGATTTGAGAAAAATACAGGTTTGAGAATGGATGTTGATGGCTGCGGATGTAAACATTGATGCAAATGGATGATCATCCATTTACATCGATGTTTCCATAGAGATGCATTGATGTCCGTTTTTGATCCGTCATTGGATGGATGAAAATTGGAAAAACTGACTGCATGTGTAAAAGGGGACTTACAGTTTTTTTTTGTTTTTTTTGATCAACCAGTGGGATGAATGAAAAAAACTGACAGATCTCCACGTCAACAAAATTGATGTTGATGCGAGGCTCTCCCCCTGCTAAGGCATTGTATTCTGACAGAGGGCTCCCCCCATACCCCCAGACTGCTGAACCAGCCAATTTTTGGCCCATGTGTATCAGGCTTAAGTCACAACAATAGACAAACACAATGTGCTTAACCACTTTACCACCGGAGGATTTTGCTGTCTTCCGTCCAGGCCACTTTTTGCGATTCGGCGCTGTGCAACTTCAACTGACAATTGCGCGGTCGTGCGACGCCGTACCCAAACAAAATTTACGTCCTTTTTTTCCCACAAACAGAGCTTTCTTTTGGTGGTATTTGATCACCTGTGCGATTTTTACTTTTTGCGCTATAAACAAAAAAAGAGCGTTTATTTTGAAAAAATAACAATATTTTTAAAATTTTTTTATATGAAATTCCCCCCAAAAAAGATGTAAAAACCAATTTTTTAAAAAATTTTTGGCCAATTTGTTTTCTGCTACCTATGTTTGGTAAAAAAAAATCGCAATAAGCGTATTTTGATTGGTTTGCGCAAAAGTTATTGCGTTTACTAACAAAGGGAAAGATTTCTGTCATTTTTGGTGGTTTTTTTTTTAACGCGTAATGGCGGCGATCTGCGATTTTTTTTTGTGGGACTGCGACATTGCGGCGGACAGATCGGACCCTTGACTGACATTTTTGACACTTTTGGGGGTACCAGTGACATTACTGCAGTAATCAGTGCTATATATATGCACTGTTACTGTAAAAATGACACTGGCAGGGAAGGGGTTAATTTTATTGGAGAGGGAGGGGTTAATGTATGCCTGGTGCTTACTAACGTGTGTGGGGGGAGGTGACTGAGTGAGTCATGGACAGATCGGATGTCCAGCTATGCTGAACAGTCCGATCTGTCACTCCCTGTCACTATGGAGATCCGCCCGCTTGTGTTTACACAGGCGGGCGGATCTCCACACTAGATCCCCGGCGATCGGGGCAGAGCAGCGGCGATCGCCGCTGCTCCTCCCCTGGCCCGACTCCCGCTGTGAATGAAAACAGCGGGAGCGAGCCTCCGGCGGCGCGCAAGCGCCGCCCAGAAGGGGAGTGTCTGACGACGTTAATACTACGTCGTCAGACGATAACGAACCACTTTGCCGCAGTAGTACTACCGTACTCAGTCGGCAAGTGGTTAAGCTGATAACACCCAAGCAATTCTAATTTTCTCATAATTCTTGAACACACCCATTAGGCAATTTACAGTGCAGTAAATTACCTGTGACCACACCAAATGTGAAATCAGCCTGTCACCGCAAGGACACACAGAAAACAATTGCAACGCAGCCCGACAGCAGATATGCTTTATTTGATTGCAGTGAACTGTACAGAACTGCATGGCACTGTACAGCAGACAGGTCAGACACGGGTCAGTCCCTATCTGTGGGTGGAATGGAGAAAGATGGGGGAGGGCTATGACAGGTGATAGTAAGGTTACCATGTTGCAGACAACAACTGTAAATGGTACTATTTGTACTAAAATTAAAAAAAAATATGCAAAATGTGACAATGCATTAAAGTGTTTGTTCACCAATGCCAAAAGTCTGCCAAGCAAAATAGGTGAGTTTTAAGCTTTGGTGCATTAAGCAAACTTTGACTTAATTGGTATTGCTGAATCTTGGCTTTATCCTTCACATGACTGGGCTATTCATATTCCTCGCAATGCTCTCTTTCGGGAAGACAAAATAAAACGGAGGGGTGGGGGAGAGAGAGAGAGAGAGAGAGAGAGAGAGAGTGATTTAACAGGACAGGTTCCACTAAGAACAGGCCTCTGTGCTTGCAACAGTGGCTGGACGAACATGGGAGATTTGTGTTTCTTCTGTGCAAAATTAATGGCTTTTCGTGTATTCTGGCTTCTGTGTATATCCCTCCACCCTTCTCACATGAGATCCTGCGGTCGTTAGCACAATTTGTAGCCCCACACTCCACTACCCTGGTTCTGGCCATGGGAGATTATAATAACAATCTTGACCAATCACTGAACAAATTTAACCCTTCTAACCGTTGGGACCCCCCCAACCTCCCGCCCCACGGCGTTTGCCAAACTCTTACTGGAGTTGGGCCTTAGAGATGTTTGGCGGGATAGCCATGCAGCCGTTAAATGTTATTTCTGTTATTCAGCCACTCATGGTGGTCTGTCCTGTATAGATCTTGCCCTGGGTAATGAGAATATGCGACCGCGTGTCACAGATTCGGCCTATGAGCCCCATTTAGTGTCCAACCACACTCCACTCTGGGTCAGGGTATCAATTGCTGGGCAGACTGTGCACCCATTGTGCAGGGTGAAACCGTTCTGGTTGACTCTTTTCCCTGACCCGGACCCTATTTTGGCTGACTTGACAGATTTTCTCTGTGTCAATCAGGATACTGCTTCTGTGTCCACTGTGTGGGAGACCCTGAAGACCCTTTTGCAGGGTCTACTCATTTGACAGTGTGGAGTGGCCCTATTTGTGGGAAGCACTGTCTCGGTTTGGACTGGGAGATGAATTTATTGGATTGATCCGGGCCCTGTACTCGGCATCCCGTGCGAGGATCAGGGTGAATGGCACACTGTCCTCCCCGTTCCCTCTGTTTAGGGGCACCTGACAAGGTTGTCTCCTTTCTCCCCTATTAATTGTTCTGGTGATTGAGCCACTTGCGGCTCTTATCAGAAGCAGTACGGGGGTTTTCGTAGAGGGGAGATTGACGAAAAGGTGTCCCTGTATGCGGACGATACGTTATTGTTCCTGTTCTAGGTGCTCTTATGCAAATGATAGAGCAATTTGGGTCATTTTCCGGATTTACAATTAATTTGGATAAGTCTATTTTGATGCCTCTAGATTCTATTCCCACTATATGGTCGCCCATGTTGAACTGTCTCCATGTACATGATTTCTTTTGTTATTTGGGGGTTGTGGTCTCCTCGTCTCCCTCTCAATACTTAAATTTGAACCTGTTCCCTCTTTTTGACAAACAGCGAGCCAAGTGCTGTTCGTGCAAGCTCCCCCTGTCCGTAGTGGGCAGGGTGAATTTGATAAAAATTATTTGGGCACCCCAACTATTGTATGTATTCCACAATTCCCCTGTGTGGATCCCACAACGTTGGTTTAGGCAGGTAGAGTCCCAATTTCGGGACCTTATCTGGAAGAGGCAATAACTCAGAATTCAATTGTCCACTCTCCAATTCCCCAAGGATAAAGGGGGTCTGGCGGTCTCTCATCCCAAATTATACTTCCTATCGGCACAGTTTCAACATTTGGTGGGATGGGGTTCCACGGACCTGGCCGCATTACTGACTCTTGCAAATCCCTCACTATCAGCAGCATCTCATCTGGAAATGAATCTCACTACGCTTCCGGGAACGGCACCAACTGCCCTCCTGCAATGGGTATGGAGGGAATAAAGGACCTTTTCCAAAACCGTGGGATATCTTGATTATACCCCTCTGTGGGATAATCCGCTGTATCCAGAAATTGCCAAGTTGCAGGACAACCTGGAGTGACAGAAAAAAGAGGGCTGATCTCTTGTAAATATCAGTGGCTTCTCTCGTGTGTACAGGATCCGGCATTTCTGAGATGTAGGGCGGCATGGGTGGAGGACCTGGGGACTATAGAAGGGGATCAATGGGATCAGGCTCTAGAGGTGCTCCCTACTGTGTCCCTATCTGCTTCACACAAACTTTCTCAATTGTTCATTCTACACAGAACGTACCGTACACCGGTACATTTGTTTAAATGGGATCGTTGTGACTCACCTCTTTGCCCAAAATGTAGCCAGCATAGGGGTGACTTTATTCATCTGATATGGCGGTGTCCGAAACTGACCAGATACTGGATACAGGTTATGCAATGTGTTTCACGGGTGTCCCATGTTACACTGTCTGCTGATCCTCTAGTGTGCCTACTGGGCATACTGGTCCCGGAGCCATATCAAACGGGCAGGTATACTATGATTCAATGCTTATTATACCTGGCTAAAAAAGTGATAGCTAATTATTGGATGAGCCCTATGGTCCCCACGGTAGCACAGTAAATAACTAGAGTGAACTCAATCCTACTATGTGAACAACTGGCCTACCGCCACAGAAATGCGCTCAGGAAGTTTTATGCAATTTGGCAGAACTGGTTAGATTGTCCGGGCTTAGCCCCGACTCCATTGTTGATGGATAGGATCATGCAGATTTAGTTTGGTGTGTTTCTTTCATCCTTTCATCTGACCTCTGGGAGACTCTCACCTGTTCTCTCTTCTCTTTCTTCTTTTTTGCTGTCTTTTTTCCCTTCTCTGCTTTTCTTATTTTCTTTTACTTATTCCTTTATGCTTTTCTCTTCCTTTGGTTTCCTCTTTCTTTTCACCCTGTTCTATGTTTTCAAAATGTTGCACTATTTTATTGTGGGAGGTCATATGTCCACATGTGTTGTTTAAGAGTGGAGAGTGTCTTATAGTAGTCTGGAGACAGGTCTAGCGGCCAGGTGTTTGAACCCGTAGACCTCTGCACTTATTTGCTGGCATGTGATTCAAAAATAATTGTAATGTGGGTTCTAATGCACAATATTTTCCCCCAGTTTGTATATCTACTTTGATATGTTTCTGTTGTTAAGAGATGATGTAGTGTTATATCTCCTATGATACATGTATTCACTGTAATATTTTTTCTGTTTTTTAAACCCAAAGTTTATTAAATAACAAACAAAAAAGATCTGGCCTTGCCATGGTGGACCAAAGAAGTTGAGTGCACATGCCCAGCGTCATATCCAGAGGTTGTCTTTGGAAAATAGACATATAAGTGCTGCCAGCATTGCTGCAGAGGTTTAGGGATGGGGGGTCAGCCTGTCAGTGCTCAGACCATATGCCGCACACTGCATCAAATTGGTCTGCATGGCTGTCGTCACAGACGGAAGCCTCTTCTAAAGATGATGTCCAAGAAAGCCTGCAAACAGTTTGCTGAAGACAAGGCTAAGGACATGGATTACTGGAACCATGTCCTGTGGTCTGATGAGACCAAGATAAACTAATTTGGTTTATATGGTGTCAAGCGTGTGTGGCGGCAACCAGGTGAGGAGTACAAAGACAAGTGTGTCTTGCCTACACTCAAGCATGGTGGTGGGAGTGTCATAGTCTGGGGCTGCATGAGTGCTGCCGGCACTGGGGAGCTACAGTTCATTGAGGGAAGTATGAATACCAAAATGTAGTGTGACATACTGAAACAGAGCATGATCCCCACTCTTCGGAGACTGGGCCACAGGGCACTATTCCAACATGATAATGACCCCAAACACACTTCCAAGATGACCACTGCCTTGCTAAACAAGCTGAGGGTAAAGGTGATGGACTGGCCAAGCATGTCTCCAGACCTAAAACCTATGTAGCAACTGTGGGGCATCCTCAAACGGAAGGTGGAGGAGCTCAAGGTCTCCAACATCGACCAACTCCGTGATGTCATCATGCAGGAGTGGCAGCGGGCTCCAGTGGCAACCTGTGAACTCCATGCCCAAGAGGGTTAAGGTAGTGCTGGAAAATAAGGGTGGTCACACAAAATATTGACACTTTGGGCCTAATTTGGACATTTAACCTTAAGGGTGTACTCACTTTTGTTGCCAGTGTCTTAGAGATTAATGGCTGTGTGTTGAGTTATTTTGAGGGGAAAGCAAATTTACACTGTTATAGAAGCTGTACACTCACTACTTTACATTGTAACAAAGTGTAATTTCTTCAGTGTTGTCACATGAAAAGATATAATAAAATATTTACAAAAATGTGAGGGGTGTACTCACTTTTGTGAGATACTGTATAAACAATGTGTCTAACTGTCTACTGATGAATGCCCAAATACGCGATCATACAACACTGTACCCAAACTAAATTTCTATAATTTTATTCACACAAATAGAGCTTTCTTTTGGTGGTATTTAATCACCACTAGGTTTTTCATTTTTTACTAAATAAAAACTGAAATGTTTAAAAAAAATTTTTTTCTTTGTTTCTTTTATAATATTTTGCAAATAAATAATTGCTCTTCATAAATGTAGACCAAAATGTATTCTGCTACACTGGTGAAAGCAACCCAAAGCAACATTATATAGTCTGTGGGAAAGTTAAAGAGTCCACAAACTTTGCAATACAGGGACAATATATCTAAAAATTGATCAATCCTAATGTACTAACGAACTAACTGAACAATCTAATTTCTTGAGGCCCTAAAATGCCAGGACTGTAGAATGCCCACTAGATAAAGAGAACCCTTTTTGGAAAGTAGACAGCCCAAGATATTTAGTAATAGTCATGGTGTGTTTTTTGAAGTTGTAATTTTTTGTCATTTTGTTAGGAATTTTCTTTTTGATTTCTCCGTTTTCCAAATTTTTTTATACATACTGTCAGCAGTGCAGTACAGCATCAACTTATAGCTAGTGTGGCGGTGATTAGGTGCACTGACGAATCACAGACATGCCTCAAAACTACTTTTATTTAACATTTTAACCTTTTGGCTTTAAAAAACACTTAAAAAAAATAAAGAAAGTTGTAGTTAATAGAAACTGTTTTTGCAGATCAAGCAGAGGAAAGAAATATTGAATTACTCAACTCTGAGGAAATTGGAATCATTGGAATATGGAATCATGAAAAAAAACACTACAGTACACCACTGGTACTTTGTTGCAATACATCTGGCTTTTCTAACAGCTTGAATTCTCTAAAGCATTGATTGAACTATCGACAAACAGTATTCTTCATCAATCCAGCTCCAACTTTCTCTTATTGCAGTTGCCAGATAAGCTTTGCAGGTTGAAGCCTTGTCATGGATCATTTTCTTTCATTTCCACCATAGATTTTCAATTAGATTGAGGTCTGGACTATTTGCAGGCCATGCTATTGACATTATGTGTCTTTCTTGAAGGAAAGTTTTCATGGCTTTTACCCTATGGCAAGATGCATTATCATCCTGAAAAATTATGTCATCCTCACCAAACATCCTTTCAATTGATGGATCAAGAAAAGTGTCCAAAATCTCAATATAAACTTGTGCATTTATTGAAGATTCAATGACTGTCATCTGTCCTGTACTTTTACCTGACATGTAATCCCATATCATCAATGATTGTGGAAATTTGTATGTTTTCTTCAGGCAATTGTCTTACATTCCATTTGAACGGCACCCAACAAAAGTTCCAGCATCATCACCCTGTCCAATGCAGATTCGTGATTCATCACTGAATATCACTTTTATCCAGTCATCCACAGTCAATGATTGCCAACAGTAACCTTGTTTTTTTCTGTTTAGGTGTTAATGATGGTTTTCGTTTGGCTTTTCTGTATGTAAGTCTCAGTCATTTCCTTTAGGCAATGTCTTACAGTTCGGTCACAGACATTGACACAGTTTCTAACCATTCGTTCCTCATTTGTTATGTTGTGCATTTTCTGTTTTCAAGGCATATTGCTTTAGGCTGGGTTTACACTATATATAGGCACAAGAATGACTGCGCTGTATATAGGTATACCCAAAAAAATACTTTTACAATCCTTAAAAGTGCTTAAATCGTAAATCCTACTGTGTGAAAGAAAATTATTACTAAATTGATATTGTATCAACAATTATGAGCTTACAATGCCTTGCGAAAGTATTCGGCCCCCTTGAACTTTGCGACCTTTTGCCACATTTCAGGCTTCAAACATAAAGATATAAAACTGTAATCTTTTGTGAAGAATCAACAACAAGCGGGACACAATCATGAAGTGGAACGAAATTTATTGGATATTTCAAACTTTTTTAACAAATAAAAAACTGAAAAATTGGGCGTGCAAAATTATTCAGCCCCTTTACTTTCAGTGCAGCAAACTCTCTCCAGAAGTTCAGTGAGGATCTCTGAATGATCCAATGTTGACCTACATGACTAATGATGATAAATAGAATCCACCTGTGGGTAATCAAATCTCCGTATAAATGGACCTGCACTGTGATAGTCTCAGAGGTCCGTTTAAAGCGCAGAGAGCATCATGAAGAACAAGGAACACACCAGGCAGGTCCGAGATACTGTTGTGGAGAAGTTTAAAGCTGGATTTGGATACAAAAAGATTTCTTAAGCTTTAAACATTCCAAGGAGCACTGTGCAAGCGATAATATTGAAATGGAAGGAGTATCAGACCACTGCAAATCTACGAAGACCTGGCAGTCCCTCTAAACTTTCAGCTCATACAAGGAGAAGACTGATCAGAGATGCAGCCAAGAGGCCCATGATCACTCTGGATGAACTGCAGAGATCTACAGCTGAGGTGGGAGACTCTGTCCATAGGACAGCAATCAGTCGTATACTGCACAAATCTGGTCTTTATGGAAGAGTGGCAAGAAAGCCATTTCTTAAAGATATCCATAAAAAGTGAAATGTGGCAAAAGGTCGCAAAGTCCAAGGGGGCCGAATACTTTCGCAAGGCACTATATCTGAGTATGTAATAAAAAAAGTGTTCTGGTGCTTCCATAAATACCCGTATATAAATATGTCAAACAAATTCAACAAACATATAACAAATGTAACAAAAATATGCTACAATGTTTGAAAGAAATACCCACAAGTGCATTCATCAATCATTAGAGTTCATAATCCATTGAAACGATTCATTGAATTAATATGAATAAAGTGGGTTCACACTGAATTCGGAGCGGCTCGCAGCATGAGGTCTGGTGCGCCCCCGTGCACCGTTTCAGGTCCAAAAAAGATCTGAATTTTTGACTGAATTCTGACATGAAACAGCAAGAAGATGCACAAGACGTTTCTGCAAGCTGCTCCGCAGCCGACACGGAGCTGTGTGAACCGGCTCCATTGAGGGCCAAGCACAGTCTTCTGTCATGTGAACTGGATGCAGTGAAACCCACATCTAATTCGCAATAGTGTGAACCCAGCCTTAAGTTTTCTATCTTGATGCTTTAATGTCTTCTTTGGTCTATCAGCTTCCCGTTTAACAACCTTCCCATTTGATTTGTACTTGGTCCAGATTTTAGACACAGCTGACTGGGACAACCAACATCTTTTGTAACATTCCATTAAGATTTACCCTATGGAAGTTTTATAATCCTCTCCTTTGTTTCAATGGACATCTCTCATGTGAGAGCCATAATTCATGTCATTTAGGTTGGTGCAGCAGCTCACCAAGAACTGCAGAATTGATAACAGATACAATCTTTACGTGAATGGGTGTTTGTTATATAGACATGTGAAAGTACCAACATCCCTATTGAACTGTTGAAAAGAAAAACAGGCTGTGTGGGGCCCGGGTGTGGGGGTCCAACACTAGGACTGTATTTCAAAATAAAGAAGGAAAAGAAAAGGAGAGGGAGAAGAATAGGGACTGGGAAAGGGAAGGGGAAGAAGGGAAGGGAAAGAAAAGGGAGAACGGAAGAGGGGGAGGAAAAAGGGATTGGGAAGGGATAGGAATGGGGAAAAAGGGGGAATGGGGAGAGACAAGGACGTCTGAGAGGCAAGAAAGAAGAGAAAAAGAAAAAGGAGAAGAAAAGGGGGGGAAAAAGAAAATCGTGGAGGGCTGGTGGGATTTTGAACGGTACTGTAGCCAAAGACCGGATGCTTTTTGAATCACCGGTAGTGTTGAGCGAACACGGACTGTATTATTCGTGTTCGTACCGAATAATTGGATTTTTTGTACCCGAACACGGACACGGACACTTTACTGTATGTTCGGGTAAAAATCCGTGTTCGGTCGTTTTATTTCCGGGTTTTGCATGCTTTGGCGCTCTTTTCATGGCGGGCTTTCAACAGCCAATCAACAATCGTTTAACTGGTGTGCCTTAAGCCATCCCAGCCATGCCTGCAAATGTCTTAGTAGCTGTGATTGGCCGTCTGAAGCATGTGACCAAGTCTTTATAAGTTCGAGGCAGCCGCAGCGGCGTCATTATGCTGCTTATATCAGGGACAGAGCACACATCAACGTGCTGGCTGCTGATTAGGGAAAGATAGGCAGGAAAAAACCATTTGTGTCCGGATAGAATTGAGGGACAGGTCGGAGTGTTTAGGCAGGGCGAGTTGTAGGCATTTTAGGGATAGAGTCTGCTGAATTATAGGGTCAGTGTCTTCTACAAACTACAATCGATATTGCTGTGTGGGGGGTGGGGTGAATCTGCACTCAATCCTGATCTACGATCTCTTCTCAATCCTGTTAGGGACAGAGTCTGCTGAATTTTAGGGAAACTGTGTTCTACAAACTACAATCGATATTGCTGTGTGGTGTGGGATTGGAGATAGGCAGGTGTCAGTGATCCACATCCATTTTTCTGTGTGTGAGCTGCAGTGAACACAATCTTTTTGGGCTGCAGTGAACACAATCTTTTTGGGCTGCAGTGAACACAATCTTTTTGGGCTGCAGTGAACACAATCTTTTTGGGCTGCAGTGAACACAATCTTTTTGGGGTGCAGTGAACAAAATCTTTTTGGGGTGCAGTGAACACAATCCTTTTTGGTGTGCAGTGAACACAATCTTTGTGGGGTGCAGTGAACAAAATCCTTTGTGGGGTGCAGTGAACACAATCTTTTTGGGGTGCAGTGAACAAAATCCTTTTTGGGGTGCAGTGAACAACATCCTTTTTGGGGTGCAGTGAACACAATCTTTTTGGGGTGCAGTGAACAAAATCCTTTGTGGGGTGCAGTGAACACAATCTTTTTGGGGTGCAGTGAACACAATCTTTTTGGGGTGGAGTGAACAACATCCTTTTTGGGGTGCAGTGAACAAAATCCTTTTTGGGGTGCAGTGAACAAAATCATTTTTGGGGTGCAGTGAACACAATCTTTTTGGGGTGCAGTGAACACAATCTTTGTGGGGTGCAGTGAACACAATCTTTTTGGGGTGGAGTGAACAACATCCTTTTTGGGGTGCAGTGAACAACATCCTTTTTGGGGTGCAGTGAACACAATCTTTTTGGGGTGCAGTGAACACAATCTTTGTGGGGTACAGTGAACAGAATCTTTGTGGGGTGCAGTGAACACAATCTTTGGGGGGTACAGTGAACACAATCCTTTTGGGGTGCAGTGAACACAATCTTTGTGGGGTGCAGTGAACACAATCTTTTTGGGGTGGAGTGAACAAAATCATTTTTGGGGTGCAGTGAACAACATCCTTTTTGGGGTGCAGTGATCAAAATCCTTTTTGGGGTGCAGTGAACACAATCTTTTTGGGGTGCAGTGAACAAAATCCTTTGTGGGGTGCAGTGAACAGAATCTTTGTGGGGTGCAGTGAACACAATCTTTGGGGGGGTACAGTGAACACAATCTTTTTGGGGTGCAGTGAACACAATCTTTGTGGGGTACAGTGAACAGAATCTTTGTGGGGTGCAGTGAACACAATCTTTGGGGGGTACAGTGAACACAATCTTTTTGGGGTGCAGTGAACACAATCTTTGGGGGGTACAGTGAACACAATCTTTTTGGGGTGCAGTGAACACAATCTTTGTGGGGTGCAGTGAACACAATCTTTGGGGGGGGTACAGTGAACACAATCTTTTTGGGGTGCAGTGAACAACATCCTTTTAGGGTGCAGTGAACACAATCTTTGTGGGGTGCAGTGAACAACATCCTTTTAGGGTGCAGTGAACACAATCTTTGTGGGGTACAGTGAACAGAATCTTTGTGGGGTGCAGTGAACACAATCTTTGGGGGGTACAGTGAACACAATCTTTGTGAGGTGCAGTGAACACAATCTTTGTGGGGTGCAGTGAACACAATCATTGTGGGGTGCAGTGAACTCAATCTTTGTGGGGTACAGTGAACACAATCTCATACTTCTGAAGATTTGAGGGTGCTGCCTGTTCCATACTCCCCCTACTCCTCATCTAGCCTTTTAGGGGTACAAACAATAGTAATTGGGGCCTAGTGTGGTTGTGTACGTGTGATATACATACACTTTTTTTGGATCATATTTTCTATTCCGCTATTTAATCAAAAACCTTTGGGGATCAGTTAAATTGGGGGATAGTCTGTGTTGGTACGTGTGAGAGAGATCCACCTTTCCAAGTTGTTGGGGTTCATCTCATACTTCTGAAGGTTTGAGGGTGCTGCCTGTTCCATACCCCCCCTACTCCTCATCTAGCCTTTTAGGGGTACAAACAATAGTAATTGGGGCCTAGTGTGGTTGTGTACGTGTGATATACATACACTTTTTTTGGATCATATTTTCTATTCCGCTATTTAATCAAAAACCTTTGGGGATCAGTTAAATTGGGGGATAGTCTGTGTTGGTACGTGTGAGAGAGATCCACCTTTCCAAGTTGTTGGGGTTCATCTCATACTTCTGAAGGTTTGAGGGTGCTGCCTGTTCCATACTCCCCCTACTCCTCATCTAGCCTTTTAGGGGTACAAACAATAGTAATTGGGGCCTAGTGTGGTTGTGTACGTGTGATATACATACACTTTTTTTGGATCATATTTTCTATTCCGCTATTTAATCAAAAACCTTTGGGGATCAGTTAAATTGGGGGATAGTCTGTGTTGGTACGTGTGAGAGAGATCCACCTTTCCAAGTTGTTGGGGTTCATCTCATACTTCTGAAGGTTTGAGGGTGCTGCCTGTTCCATACTCCCCCTACTCCTCATCTAGCCTTTTAGGGGTACAAACAATAGTAATTGGGGCCCAGTGTGGTTGTGTACGTGTGATATACATACACTTTTTTTGGATCATATTTTCTATTCCGCTATTTAATCAAAAACCTTTGGGGATCAGTTAAATTGGGGGATAGTCTGTGTTGGTACGTGTGAGAGAGATCCACCTTTCCAAGTTGTTGGGGTTCATCTCATACTTCTGAAGGTTTGAGGGTGCTGCCTGTTCCATACCCCCCCTACTCCTAGCCTTTTAGGGGTACAAACAATAGTAATTGGGGCCTAGTGTGGTTGTGTACGTGTGATATACATACACTTTTTTTGGATCATATTTTCTATTCCGCTATTTAATCAAAAACCTTTGGGGATCAGTTAAATTGGGGGATAGTCTGTGTTGGTACGTGTGAGAGAGATCCACCTTTCCAAGTTGTTGGGGTTCATCTCATACTTCTGAAGGTTTGAGGGTGCTGCCTGTTCCATACTCCCCCTACTCCTCATCTAGCCTTTTAGGGGTACAAACAATAGTAATTGGGGCCCAGTGTGGTTGTGTACGTGTGATATACATACACTTTTTTTGGATCATATTTTCTATTCCGCTATTTAATCAAAAACCTTTGGGGATCAGTTAAATTGGGGGATAGTCTGTGTTGGTACGTGTGAGAGAGATCCACCTTTCCAAGTTGTTGGGGTTCATCTCATACTTCTGAAGGTTTGAGGGTGCTGCCTGTTCCATACTCCCCCTACTCCTCATCTAGCCTTTTAGGGGTACAAACAATAGTAATTGGGGCCCAGTGTGGTTGTGTACGTGTGATATACATACACTTTTTTTGGATCATATTTTCTATTCCGCTATTTAATCAAAAACCTTTGGGGATCAGTTAAATTGGGGGATAGTCTGTGTTGGTACGTGTGAGAGAGATCCACCTTTCCAAGTTGTTGGGGTTCATCTCATACTTCTGAAGGTTTGAGGGTGCTGCCTGTTCCATACCCCCCCTACTCCTCATCTAGCCTTTTAGGGGTACAAACAATAGTAATTGGGGCCTAGTGTGGTTGTGTACGTGTGATATACATACACTTTTTTTGGATCATATTTTCTATTCCGCTATTTAATCAAAAACCTTTGGGGATCAGTTAAATTGGGGGATAGTCTGTGTTGGTACGTGTGAGAGAGATCCACCTTTCCAAGTTGTTGGGGTTCATCTCATACTTCTGAAGGTTTGAGGGTGCTGCCTGTTCCATACTCCCCCTACTCCTCATCTAGCCTTTTAGGGGTACAAACAATAGTAATTGGGGCCTAGTGTGGTTGTGTACGTGTGATATACATACACTTTTTTTGGATCATATTTTCTATTCCGCTATTTAATCAAAAACCTTTGGGGATCAGTTAAATTGGGGGATAGTCTGTGTTGGTACGTGTGAGAGAGATCCACCTTTCCAAGTTGTTGGGGTTCATCTCATACTTCTGAAGGTTTGAGGGTGCTGCCTGTTCCATACTCCCCCTACTCCTAGCCTTTTAGGGGTACAAACAATAGTAATTGGGGCCTAGTGTGGTTGTGTACGTGTGATATACATACACTTTTTTTGGATCATATTTTCTATTCCGCTATTTAATCAAAAACCTTTGGGGATCAGTTAAATTGGGGGATAGTCTGTGTTGGTACGTGTGAGAGAGATCCACCTTTCCAAGTTGTTGGGGTTCATCTCATACTTCTGAAGGTTTGAGGGTGCTGCCTGTTCCATACCCCCCCTACTCCTCATCTAGCCTTTTAGGGGTACAAACAATAGTAATTGGGGCCTAGTGTGGTTGTGTACGTGTGATATACATACACTTTTTTTGGATCATATTTTCTATTCCGCTATTTAATCAAAAACCTTTGGGGATCAGTTAAATTGGGGGATAGTCTGTGTTGGTACGTGTGAGAGAGATCCACCTTTCCAAGTTGTTGGGGTTCATCTCATACTTCTGAAGGTTTGAGGGTGCTGCCTGTTCCATACTCCCCCTACTCCTCATCTAGCCTTTTAGGGGTACAAACAATAGTAATTGGGGCCCAGTGTGGTTGTGTACGTGTGATATACATACACTTTTTTTGGATCATATTTTCTATTCCGCTATTTAATCAAAAACCTTTGGGGATCAGTTAAATTGGGGGATAGTCTGTGTTGGTACGTGTGAGAGAGATCCACCTTTCCAAGTTGTTGGGGTTCATCTCATACTTCTGAAGGTTTGAGGGTGCTGCCTGTTCCATACTCCCCCTACTCCTCATCTAGCCTTTTAGGGGTACAAACAATAGTAATTGGGGCCTAGTGTGGTTGTGTACGTGTGATATACATACACTTTTTTTGGATCATATTTTCTATTCCGCTATTTAATCAAAAACCTTTGGGGATCAGTTAAATTGGGGGATAGTCTGTGTTGGTACGTGTGAGAGAGATCCACCTTTCCAAGTTGTTGGGGTTCATCTCATACTTCTGAAGGTTTGAGGGTGCTGCCTGTTCCATACCCCCCCTACTCCTCATCTAGCCTTTTAGGGGTACAAACAATAGTAATTGGGGCCTAGTGTGGTTGTGTACGTGTGATATACATACACTTTTTTTGGATCATATTTTCTATTCCGCTATTTAATCAAAAACCTTTGGGGATCAGTTAAATTGGGGGATAGTCTGTGTTGGTACGTGTGAGAGAGATCCACCTTTCCAAGTTTTTGGGGTTCATCTCATACTTCTGAAGATTTGAGGGTGCTGCCTGTTCCATACCCCCCCTACTCCTCATCTAGCCTTTTAGGGGTACAAACAATAGTAATTGGGGCCTAGTGTGGTTGTGTACGTGTGATATACATACACTTTTTTTGGATCATATTTTCTATTCCGCTATTTAATCAAAAACCTTTGGGGATCAGTTAAATTGGGGGATAGTCTGTGTTGGTACGTGTGAGAGAGATCCACCTTTCCAAGTTTTTGGGGTTCATCTCATACTTCTGAAGATTTGAGGGTGCTGCCTGTTCCATACCCCCCCTACTCCTCATCTAGCCTTTTAGGGGTACAAACAATAGTAATTGGGGCCTAGTGTGGTTGTGTACGTGTGATATACATACACTTTTTTTGGATCATATTTTCTATTCCGCTATTTAATCAAAAACCTTTGGGGATCAGTTAAATTGGGGGATAGTCTGTGTTGGTACGTGTGAGAGAGATCCACCTTTCCAAGTTTTTGGGGTTCATCTCATACTTCTGAAGATTTGAGGGTGCTGCCTGTTCCATACTCCTCCTCCTACTGCTCAACCATCCTTTTAGGGGTACAAACAATAGTAGTTGGGGCCTAGTGTGGTGGTGTACGTGCGAGATACATACACTTTCTTTTTGATCATATTTTCTATTCCGCTATTCAATTAAAACCTTTGGGGATCAATTCAATTGCGAGATAGTCTGTGTCGGTACGTGTGAGATCCACCTTTCCAAGTTGTTGGGGTTCATCTCATACTTCTGAAGATTTGAGGGTGCTGCCTGTTCCATACTCCTGCTCCTACTGCTCAACCATCCTTTTAGGGGTACAAACAATAGTAATTGGGGCCTAGTGTGGTTGTGTACGTGCGAGATACATACACTTTTTTTGATCATATTTCCTATTCCGCTATTCAATAAAAACCTTTGAGGATCAATTGAATTGCGGGATAGTCTGTGTCGGTACGTGTGAGATCCACCTTTCCAAGTTTTTGGGGTTCATCTCATACTTCTGAAGATTTGAGGGTGCTGCCTGTTCCATACTCCTCCTCCTACTCCTCATCCATCCTTTTAGGGGTACAAACAATAGTAATTGGGGCCTAGTGTGGTTGTGTACGTGCGAGATACATACACTTTTTTTGATCATATTTCCTATTCCGCTATTCAATAAAAACCTTTGAGGATCAATTGAATTGCGGGATAGTCTGTGTCGGTACGTGTGAGATCCACCTTTCCAAGTTTTTGGGGTTCATCTCATACTTCTGAAGATTTGAGGGTGCTGCCTGTTCCATACTCCTCCTCCTACTCCTCATCCATCCTTTTAGGGGTACAAACAATAGTAATTGGGGCCTAGTGTGGTTGTGTACGTGCGAGATACATACACTTTTTTTGATCATATTTCCTATTCCGCTATTCAATAAAAACCTTTGAGGATCAATTGAATTGCGGGATAGTCTGTGTCGGTACGTGTGAGATCCACCTTTCCAAGTTTTTGGGGTTCATCTCATACTTCTGAAGATTTGAGGGTGCTGTCTGTTCCATACTCCTCCTACTCCTCATCCATCCTTTTAGGGGTAGAAACAATAGTAATTGGGGCCTAGTGTGGTTTTGTACGTGCGAGATACATACACTTTTTTGGATCATATTTCCTATTCCGCTATTCAATAAAAACCTTTCTAGGGCAAGATCTTAAATTACAGAAATATGAGGAGACCGTCAAATAAGGGCCGTGGCCTGGGTCGTGGTGCTGCTGGTAGAGCTCCTGTTGCAAGGAGAGGACGTGGTCGATCTGTGCCAGCTACACGCACAAGTGAAACACCTTCCTCAAGTGTGAGTAGGCGACAGAACCTGCATCAGTATTTGGTAGGGCATCAAACGCCCCTAGAAGTGATGAGGCCAGAACAAGTTGAGGCGATAGTAGATTGGTTTGCTGCTGACAGTGCCTCCAGTTCCTTCACATTGTCTCCCACCCAGTCTACTGCAGAAAGGTCAGAGTTGGCACCTGCAGCCAATGTCCAACCGTCTTTCACCTCACCCCCTTGCAAATCAGGCCAGCAGTCTGAGCCCCAAGCCATACAGCAGTCTCTTATTCTTTTTGAGGACTCTGTCAGCAGGGTTTCCCAGGGCCATCCACCTAGCCCTGCCCCAGAAGTGGAAGAGATTGAGTGCAGCGATGCCCAACCACTTATTTCTCAAGATGAGTACATGCAAGGATCATCGCAGCACGTCTCCGATGATGACGAAACGCAGGTGCCAACTGCTGCGGCGTTCAGCATTGTGGAGACCGACAAGGAGGGCAGGGGTGAAGACTGGGTGGAAGATGATGTGGAGGACGATGAGGTCCTCGACCCCACATGGAATGAACGTCATGCAGGTGACCTGAGTAGTTTGGAGGAAGAGGCGGTGGTCGCACAGAGCCACCAGCACAGCAGAAGAGGGAGCAGGGTGCAGAAGCGGAGCGGCCGTGCCCTAGACACTACGCCCGCTACTGCCCAACGCAGCAAGGGAACGAGCGCACCAAAGTCAGCTCAAAGGAGTTCTCTAGCGTGGAAGTTCTTTAGAAAATGTGCTGATGACAGGACACGAGTGGTTTGCACCCTGTGCAATCAGAGCTTGAAGCGAGGCATAAACCTTCTCAACCTGAGCACAACCTGCATGATCAGGCATCTAAGTGCAAAGCACGAGCTGCAGTGGAGTACACACCTTCAAAACCAAGAAACGTCTCTGGCTCATCCTGCTTCCTCTTCTGCTGCAGTCTCGGCCGCTCCAGCCACATCTGTAGTGATACCGGCACCTGCCACCCCGCAAACAGACGATCTGTCAGCAACACCACCACCTGGGTCACCAACAACCATCTCCACAATGTCCCGTGGAAGCGTTCAGCTTTCCATCTCCCAAACACTTGAGAGGAAGAGGAAGTACCCCCCTACCCACCCGCGATCCCTGGCCCTGAATGCCAGCATTTCAAAATTATTGGCCTTTGAAATGCTGTCATTCCGTCTGGTGGAGACGCACAGTTTTAAAAACCTTATGTCGGTGGCTGTCCCACAGTACGTCGTGCCCAGCCGCCACTACTTTTCCAGGCAAGCCATCCCTTCCCTGCACAACCAAGTGGGGGAAAATATCAGGTGTGCACTGCGCAACGCCATCTGTGCCAAGGTCCACCTAACTACGGATACGTGGACCAGTAAGCACGGTCAGGGGCGTTATATCTCCCTAACGGCACACTGGGTAAATGCAGTGGCGGATGGGCCTGAGGCGGATAGCAATTTGGCGCATGTCCTTCCACCACCGAGGATTGCAGGGCGCTTCAGTTTGCCTCCTGTTCCTAACTCCTCCTACTCCGCTTCCTCATCCTCTACCGCCTCCTCATCCGGACAGCGTAACACCTTCACCACCAACTTCAGCACGGCCAGGGGTAAACGACAGCAGGCAGTTTTACAACTTGCCTGTTTGGGGGACAAACCACACACCGCGCAGGAGTTGTGGAGGAGCATGGAACAGCAGACAAATGAGTGGTTGCTGCCAGCGAGCCTCAAGCCCGGCCTGGTGGTGTGCGATAACGGGCGAAATCTCATAGCAGCTCTGGGCCTAGCCGGTTTGACGCACATCCCTTGCCTGGCGCATGTGCTGAATTTGGTGGTGCAGAGGTTCCTTAAAAACTACCCCGATATGTCAGAGCTGCTGCAGAAAGTGCGGGCCGTTTGTGCGCACTTTCGGGGTTCTCACCCTGCTGCTGCTCGCCTGGCAGCGCTGCAGCGTAACTTCGGCCTTCCCGCTCACCGCCTCATATGTGACGTGCCCACAAGGTGGAACTCCACCTTGCACATGCTGGAAAGACTGTGCGAGCAGCAGCAGGCCATAGTGGAGTTTCAGCTGCAGCACGCACGCGTGAGTCGCTCTGCGGAACAGCACCACTTCACCACCAATAACTGGGCCTCCATGCGAGACCTGTGTGCCTTGTTGCGCTGTTTTGAGTACTCCACCAACATGGCCAGTGGCAATGACGCCGTTCTCAGCTTAACTATCCCACTTCTATGCCTCCTTGAAAAAACAATTCGGGCGATGATGGAAGAGGATGTGGCACAGGATGAGGAGGAGGAGGAGGATGAAGAGGTAACATTTCCAAGGCTTTCAGGGCAGTCATTCGCAAGGGGCTCCGAGGGTGGGTTCCTGCACACGCAAACGCCAGGGACGCAATTGTCCAGCAGGGGCACAGTTCTGGAGGATGAGGAGGATGAGGAGGAGGAGGAGCTGGAGGAGGAGATGGAACCATGTTCACAGCAGGGTGGCACCCAGGCCAGCTCATGGCCATCACTGGTGCGTGGCTGGGGGGATACAGAGGACACGGACGATACACCTCCCACAGAGGACAGCCTTTCGTCGCCTCTGGGCAGCCTGGCACACATGAGCGATTACATGCTGCAGTGTCTCCACAACGACCGCCGAGTTGCCCACATTCTAACTTGTGCTGATTACTGGGTGGCCACGCTGCTGGATCCCCGTTACAAGGACAACGTACCGTCCTTAATTCACTCACTGGAGCGCGATCGCAAGATGCGCGAGTACAAGCGCACGCTGGTAGACGCCATGCTGCTGGCATTCCCATCTGACAGCGGGGCCACAGTGGAAGCACAAGGCAGAGGAGGAGGAGGAGGAGGTCGCCAACGCAACCAGGGCACCGCCAGCACCTCAGAAGGCAGGGTTAGCATGGCCGAAATGTGGAAAAGCTTTGTCAGCACGCCACAACAAACAGCAGCACCAGCAGCTCAGATGGAACGTCTTAGCAGGAGGCAGCATTTTACCAACATGGTGGAGCAGTATGTGTGCACACGCCTACATGTAGTGAATGACGGGTCTGCCCCCTTCAACTTCTGGGTCTCCAAATTGGGCACATGGCCTGAGCTTGCCCTTTACGCCTTGGAGGTGCTGGCGTGCCCTGCAGCCAGTGTATTATCTGAACGGGTATTTAGCACGGCTGGGGGCGTTATAACAGACAAGCGCAGCCGCCTGTCCAGAGACAATGTGGACAAGCTCACGTTCATTAAAATGAACCAGGCATGGATCCCACGGGACTTTTCCGTACCTTATGCAGAATAGCAATGGATACCGACCTTACCCACCCATTGTTCCATTTTTGCTCTTTCTCACTCTTTTGGGGTGTACCCTCATTTAAAATTTTTGAAAAGAAGCAGTGTTGGCTACCTCGTCCTCCTCCTCAGGGCCAGATTAATGTAGGGGCTATTGGAGCTGCAGCTCCAGGCCCCTACCTTTTATATAGGCCCCGGGTTGGCCATATTCACTGTTACCGCTCTTCTGTCACTTGTAAACACAGAAGTCTGGCTTCTATGCTCGCTTCCCCAGGCAGCACCCTCAGAACCTCCCTACACAGCGTGAAGGCCGGACAAGGAGGGACAGTTGGCGATGCATGGATGTGTTTATGGGCTTCAGAGACAGCATCCCATGTTGAATTAGGCATGCATGGCTGCACCCTTCCTCCTCTGGGTGCATGGCAAGGCACGGCCCTTAAGGCCCTTCAAAATCCTCAGCACCAAGCCCATGATGCTGTTAATCCGGCCCTGGTCCTCCTCCACCGCCGCTTCCACCTACACCGCCCATAGGTGTGCGCAGCCTATTGCATTAAGGTGTGCACCCCAAAGTTGAAATACACATGCATGTGTTTGCCAGCAGGGAGAGTAATGTATCGGGGCCATGTACCTGTAGGCAAGGAGAAATAGAGCAGAGCAGGTCCCAGGGAGATCTTTCCCATCTCCTCACTGGCAATGCTATGTGCCCTAGGTGATTAGGGTGTGCCCAGGCACACCCAGCACACCCTGTGCGCACGCCTATGTCACCGCCACATCCACCACCACCTCAACCTCCCTCCTACTCCATATGGGCCTCGTCCTTCAGAGATGAAGAAGAACATTGTTTTATTTTTCTGTTTTTTTTTGTTGTTTTAAGTTATTTCCCTATCCACATTTGTTTGCAGAGCACTTGCCATGCTCTTAATTACGTTTTGCTGCCATTTGCAGCACTCTAGCCCTTTCCTTTGGTGTTTTAGAGCCATTTTAGTGCCTTAAAGTTCGGGTCCCCATTGACTTCAATGGGGTTCGGTGTCCGGGAAAAGTTCGGTAAAAGTCCGGGACACGGACCCGGACTTTTTTTTAAAGTTCGGCCGAACCCGTCGAACACGGACATCTAGGTGTCCGCTCAACCCTAATCACCGGTCTTTGTATGTCATATTGTATTTGCCTACAAGAAAATATCTGTATGTATTTGATATACTGCTCTGCATTTTAACATTATATGTTCGACACTATGTCTCTTTTGTTTTTAAGACAATAATAAAATTTGTATTTTTATACATGTTGTTTATCTATAATTAGCTACAGTACCATTCAAAATCCCACCAGCCCTCCACGATTTTCTTCCCCCCCCCCTTTTTATTCTCCTTTTTCTTTTTCCCTTCTTTCTTGCCTCTCAGACGTCCTTGTCTCTCCCCATTCCCCCTTTTTCCCCATTCCTATCCCTTCCCAATCCCTTTTTCCTCCCCCTCTTCCGTTCTCCCTTTTCTTTCCCTTCCCTTCTTCCCCTTCCCTTTCCCAGTCCCTATTCTTCTCCCTCTCCTTTTCTTTTCCTTCTTTATTTTGAAATACAGTCCTAGTGTTGGACCCCCACACCCGGGCCCCACACAGCCTGTTTTTCTTTTCAACAACAGATACAATCTGATGCAGATGTTTGTTTTAGAACTGCAAAGTACAGTACATGGTGATTCCATAATATTTTCCTCAGAATGTAGTGATTTCATATTTTTTTCCTCTGCTGGATCTGCAAAAAACAGTTGCAATTGACTACAGTTTTCTTTTTTAGGTGTTTCTTAAAGCCAGAAAGTTGGAATGGTACATGAAAATAGTTTTGAGGCATGTCTGTGATTAGTTTTTTTTCTACACAATTTAACAATTGAATGAACATTTTGCCAGGGGTTGTAGTAACATTGCACTACTTTACGAAAGTGATCAGGATTTTCTTTTTTCACACATTATGTTTGCTTACAGCAGTGTATTACATTGCTATGAGCAAGCATTTTACTGAATGAAACTAAATCATTCAGTCTGTTTTGTTGTGATTAGCTGTGATTGCTCAAAGCTAATGACATGGTACAGATACCAGCAAGCCGGTACTCTGATCAGGCAACGGCTGTGTCCCGTGGACACGGGCAGTGACAGATCTTGCTGCTAAGCAGCCTGTGGCCACCATTTGACATCCAATCATGATGGGAAAGCCACCGCCCGGCCGTCATTTGTCTATAGACCTGGCTTGAAGTGGTTAAGTACATTGTGTTCGATTTTCTAAAACTAGAGAGTGCAAATTCTAATGCAGCTCTGCATAGAAACCAATCGCCTTCCAGTTTTTCTTGTCAAGGCTTAATTAAACAAACTGAAGTTTGAAGCTGATTGGCTACGATGCAAATTTGCACCAGATTTTGCACTTTCCAGTTTCAACGCCATTGTGTTTGTCTACTGTTGTGATTTAGATGACGATCTGATTACATTTTATGGCAAAATACTTCAGAAAACCAATTAATTCCAGAGATTTCACAGACAGCCTGCAGACACACTGGGGGAGATTTACTAAAACTGGAGCATGCAGAATCTGGTGCAGCTGTACATGGTAGCCAATCGGCTTCTAATTTTAGCTTGAACAATTAGGCTTTGACAATAAAACCTAGAAGCTGATTGGTTTCTTTGCAGAACTGCACCAGATTTTGCACTCTCTAGCTTTAGTATATCTCCCCCCCTGTATCTAGATAAGATATTAAATACGGTGTATGGAAACCTTTTATTCTTTTCACATGATAAGAAAATATAGTTTGGCAACTGAACTTATGAATGATCAACATTTTAAAGATCTCATTATTACACACATCAAAAAGCTTGATTTGCTTGTGCAATATATTGTAACCACTAAAGATACCTGAATATAGCAGAGACATCAAACTGGAAAAATTCTTTATAGCATGATGTCGGCATGGTCTGGAGTGCTAAGTAGACATGGCAAATTTAATTTGGGGGATTGGCTTACATAGGAAGCACACACACTGCTGTCATCTCTGTCTGGAACCTTGGGAGAAACCTATTATTTGAGTACTTCACTGGGGATCGGGAGAGTAGCTCCACATTGTGAGTGACTCCCAAATTTCCAGCAACAGTAGACTGTGAAATAACAGATATTATTTTAAAGAAAACTCTAGGTTATGTCTTTCATACTTCTTGTGACTTTTAAATGAATTATGTATAGCTTTTTAGTCAAATTATAGCATCATAGATTATTTCATTTTGAGGTTCAAATGTAACATAAAAAATGTCTCTTGTGCTTACTGTGTATACAGTAGTCACCGTGCCTTGGAAGAGGCATAACTAAAGTCCTCATATTACCCCCTTTAGGAGCAATCTATGAATCATCCATTATGTTGTCATATTTTCTAAATTGATTGTTCTATTTTTTTTATTTATCTCATCATCATCATACACATCACAATGCTGGATTTGCTTGTGCAAAGAATTGTTGTAAGCATTAATGATACTTAAATAAAGCAGGTGGCTCTGAAAAGGGGATTTGACATATCTCATTAAGCAGGATTGAAAAGTTGTTATGAAATCAAGGAGCAGTTCAACCCAGAACAACTATTTTACTGGTCTGTGTGAATATATTAGGGCAGATTGGACAGGGCATTTTTGTCCTCCACCCTCTAGTGGTATCTCCAAAAAATAATATGTGGTGAAAATAATTAATTTGGCTTTGGGGCAATATGATATCCTGTCAGGCTGTACAGTGGTCATAGTAGAGTTTCCAATATGTTTTCATAACTAACACAAAGCAGAGAATTAGACCTTCACTCACACCTTTCAAAACCAAGACGTGTACATTCTCGGTAGGACTTTTCCATAAAGTGTACATAAAAGCAATTGTTTTTTTTGTTTTTTTTTTTGTTTTGAAGACTGGGGGAAATTATTAGTCCCTTTATGATGTATTTTGCCATCTGTGTCTCTGCTGGGGAGATTCCGTTTTTTTTTTTTTTTATTGTATTTGTCCTGGTGACAATGGTCATCAAGTTAGAAAGTAATGGAAAACCCAATCATTTTGATTTTGGATCAGGGCAATAATTAAGGGAAAATTCTCCTGGGGAGACACCTATTACTTTTATAACTCACTAAGATCTAGGAATCTTGTTTAATCTGACATTCCCTTTTGTTTCATGATGTGTTTTAAGGAGAGGTTTAAGACTGTACTAACAAGTTGTTCTAGGCAACAATGTATTTTTTTTCCAATAGCACATTTTTCATACATTTAGTTCAAAGCAAATGTTAACATACAAAAAAACAATAAAGTATTTTGTTGTGTTATTCTAAACGACTCAAATCTGGATTAGTACATGCATTCTTTTATTTTTCCTTTGTATACAGTATATTGTGTTATAGGTGACCACTAGATGCTGCTTTTGTGCTAAGTATTTCAGTGAATAGTCCCAGAAAAATGCTGACAATAAAATCAGAAATAGGAATGGTCAAAATATTACAATTTTAATAAACTTTGCCTATGTTGTATAGTTTACCCTTAGCTATTTTTTAAATAAAATGTATTAGAATAAGCTTTTTCAAAATACCAAGGAGATAGTACAGTTGATGAACTAGTAACTAATTGTAGGGCAATTAAAACGGAATTTCCAAAGAAGTATACAGGTCTTGATTTTATTTCTGCTTTAGCAGAACATTCAAAAGAAATCTTTGGAAATGTATACACTACCTACCAAATAGACACTCATTGTCAACTTTTATACTAATATAGGTGACAAATAATAGGAAAGAAGTAAACCTGTTGCATAGGTACATCACATGTTTTATTGCATACACAGTATAGTATACATCCCATAGTCCCGAGTCCATCTCAGGAGTGAGCAAGAGAGGGAGGCTGCGCTCCTACATACAGCGAGACCATGGAGATTGAACGTAGCCACCCTTTGTCAGATCAAGATGCCGAATCAGAGAAAAAAAGGAATTTGGTGATTTGGAATAGGCCGAGAGCAATATAATGTTAACACTATATACTTGAATATAATTTTTCCTTTAAGATACAGTATATGTCACATTCATTTCACTTCAAGGACATTTGCTTCTGCCCTGACTCCAGCTGAATCCAGGTTACTGCTGTGATCCCTGTTGGGTTTTACTTATTTTACCAAATGTAGATGAAAGAAGTTTTAGTCTTATGTTAATGAAAGAGGGCAAATGTTTTAAATAAGTTATTTTTATTAAAAGGCTTTTAAAGAGTATACACTTGCACTTTATACATAAGCATTTGCTTAATAGATATTACATTCCTGAGTTTTCAGTCATATTACGATTAAGAATTATATAATACATGAGAGATATCTAAACGTAAAATATATATATTTTTAAATTTACTGTGTGTGTATAGGTAGTCCAATGTAATGCCGGCTAGGCAGATAATTAAGGTCATGCAGTATTTGTGCAAGTTTTAAAGATCAGAATTTTCAGTGGGAACATGGGAAATTTGCTGGAATTATGCTGGAATACCTTTATATGTCAATAAATCATTTTATTCATTATTACATTTTTTATAATAATTTCTTTTTAAATTAAATGGTAACTTTACTTTGTGGAAAAAAATAGCAAACAAAAAAAGAACATAATATATATATATATATATATATACAAATGTGACTCAAGTCATATTGTAATTACATTTTATTAACCACTTGCCTTCTGTGCACTTAAACACCCTTCCCATCCAGGCCAATTTTCAGCTTTCAGTGCTGTCACACTTTGACTGACAATTGCGCGGTCATGCTACACTGTACCCATATGAAATTTTTATCATTTTTTTCACACAAATAGAGCTTTCTTTTGGTGGTATTTAATCATCTCTGGGTTTTTTATTTTTTACAAAAAAAAAGACAGAAAATTTTGAAAAAAAAAAAAGTTTTTCTTATTTTTTTTTATTTTTAAATTTTGAAAATAAATTTTTCTCCTTCACTGATGTGCGCTGATGAGGCGGCACTGATGGGCACTGATAGGCTGCACTGATGGGCACTGATGAGGTGGCACTTATGGGCACTGATGAGGTGGCACTTATGGGCACTGATGAGGTGGCACTTATGGGCACTGATGAGGAGGTACTAATATGCCGCACTGATGAGCACTGATAGGCGGCACTGATAGGCAGCACTGATAGGCGGCACTGATGAGCACTGATAGGCGGCCCTGCTGGGCACTGAGAGGTGGCACTGAGGTGGCACTGCTGGGCATTGAGAGGCGGCACTGACGGGTGGCACTGATGGGCACTGATAGGCGGCACTGATGGGCACTGGCGGATGGCACTGATGGACACTGACGGGTGGCACTGATGAGCACTGATGGGCGGTACTGATGAGCACTGATGGGCAGCACCATCAGTGCCCACACTCAGTGCCCATAGTGCTGCCAGTCAGTGCTCATCAGTGCCTAGATGAGCAGGCACTGATGGGCACTGACTGGCAGCACTATGGGCACTGATTGTGGGCATTGATGGGGGCACTGATGGCGGGCACTGTGGGCACTGATGGGGGGGCAATTTGTGTATGTTTTTACCTCTAGTAATCAGGGCACTGGTGATCAGTGCCCTGATTACATTGCTGTGTGTCCCCGGCGCTGTGAGGCTCCCCCTCCTTCCTCACACTGCAGGCTCTGTGTGAGGAAGGAGCACCGGCGATGAGAGATGATCTCATATGTTTACATATGAGATCATCTCTCATTGGACGGCTTGATCACGTGGTGAATGGCCGCTGTGATTGGCCATTCACCACGATCTGTGCAGTGGCGGAGCTAGAGTTTTAAAACAGGGGTGGCAAAGGGGTGGCAAGGTATTATTTTGGGGGGTCAATATATAAAGTGTCATTTAGTGTCAGATTTGTCCACCGCAATGTCGCAGTCCCTCTAATAATCGCTGATCGCTGCCATTACTAGTAAAAACAATAAAAAAATAAAAAGTTCCATAGTTTGTAGATGTAATAACTTTTTTGCAAACCAATCAAAATACACTTTTACAAAAAATATGTGGCAGAATACATATTAGCCTAAATTTATGAAAATAGGGGGGAGCTGTAAAGCACTGTGGGGAGCTGAAGAGCCCTGGGGGAGGGGGGACTAAAGAGCACTGGTGGGGGGGGGGCCTGAAGAGCTCTGGGGGGTACTGGAAAGGGGGGGTGTAAAGTATGCATTTATTAGATACAGAGAAGAAAAATACATCAACATCAGCAGTTCTATGGCACATCATTCTTTGTCAGTTAAACACTCTGACCTATACATATCTGTGAACACTTGCAGATTAATATGTGCACATTATTCTAGGTATATTGGGGACATTAGCGGCTGGTGCTCAAAAATTTTAGGGGGGCGCAAACAGAAAAATGTAATAGGCATTGCTTTGCAGCAAAAAACGCTGTAAAAAATTGCGTGACTTTGAGGTCGCAAAAGTGAGAAAGGGGTCTTCAGTAATTAAGGTATAGTGTGCCCCCTTTCAATGCAGAGAGACCAGCGTGCCCCCTTTCAATGCAGTGACCAGCGTACATGCCCCCTATCAATGCAGTGACAAGCGTACATGCCCCCTTCAATGCAGTGACAAGCGTACATGCCCCCTTTCAATGCAGTGACCAGCCTACATGCCCCCTTTCAATGCAGTGACCAGCGTACATGCCCCCTTCAATGCAGTGACCAGCGTACATGCCCCCTTCAATGCAGTGACCAGTGTACATGCCCCCTTCAATGCAGTGACCAGTGTACATGCCCCCTTCAATGCAGTGACCAGCATACATGCCCCCTTCAATGCAGTGACCAGCATACATGCCCCCTTCAATGCAGAGATCAGCGTACATGCCCCCTTCAATGCAGTGACCAGCGTACATGCCCCCTTCAATGCAGAGATCAGCGTACATGCCCCCTTCAATGCAGAGATCAGCGTGTATGCCCCCTTCAATGCAGAGACCAGCGTGTATGCCCCCTTCAATGCAGAGATCAGCATACATGCCCCCTTCAATGCAGTGACCAGCGTACATGCCCCCTTCAATGCAGAGATCAGTGTGTATGCCCCCTTCAATGCAGAGACCAGCGTGTATGCCCCCTTCAATGCAGAGACCAGCGTGTATGCCCCCTTCAATGCAGAGATCAGCATACATGCACCCAATGCAGTGACCAGCGTACATGCCCCCAATGCAGAGATCAGCATGCGTGCCCCCTTACCTACCTGGAGCGGCAGCGGACGGCTTCTTCTCAGTCCCGGTGACCGGCGGCGCGTCTCCACGAGTCCTTCCGCCTCCTCCTCGGCTAATGGCAAGGGGTTTGTCCTCCCTCCCCCCCTCAGGCACTCACAATCTTCTTCCACCCCCCCCTCGGGCACTCACATTCTTCTTCCACTCCCCCCTCGGGCACTCACATTCTTCTTCCACCCCCCCCTCGGGCACTCACATTCTTCTTCCACCCCCCCCTTGGGCAGTGGCACTCACATTCTTCTTTCCCCTCCCCCTCGGGCACTCACATTCTTCTCCCCCCCTCGGACACTCACATTCTTCTTCTACCCCCCCTCGGGCACTCACATTCTTCTTTCCCCCCTCAGGCTCTCACATTCTTCTCCCCCCCCTCAGGCACTCACATTCTTCTCCCCTCCCCTCGGGCACTCACATTCTTCTCCCCCCCCCTCGGGCTCTCACATTCTTCTCCCCCCCTCGGGCACTCACATTCTTCTCCCCCCCCGTCGGGCACTCACATTCTTCTCCCCCCCGTCGGGCACTCACATTCTTCTCCCCCCCCTCGGACACTCACATTCTTCTCCCCCCCCCCGTCGGGCACTCACATTCTTCCCCCCCACGGGCACTCACATTCTTCTCCCCCCCCCCTTGGGCACTCACATTCTTCTCCCCCCCCCTCGGGCTCTCACATTCTTCTCCCCCCCCCCTCGGGCTCTCACATTCTTCCCCCCCCCCTTGGGCACTCACATTCTTCTCCCCCCCCTTGGGCACTCACATTCTTCTCCCCCCCTTGGGCACTCACATTCTTCTCCCCCCTCGGCCTCTCACATTCTTCTCCCCCCCCCTCGGGCTCTCACATTCTTCTCCCCCCCCCTCGGGCACTCACATTCTTCTCCCCCCCCTCGGGCTCTCACATTCTTCTCCCCCCCCCCCTCGGCCACTCACATTCTTCTTCCTTCGGCTCTCAGAGCAGCGCTGCAGCCAGAAGAAGACGGAGGGGGGTGGAGGCGGAGCCAATGCTAGGCAGCAAGGAGAGGCATTTGAAATCCTCCTCCGCTCCGAGAACCTCTTCTGCTGTCACATGACGAGAGGAGGAGGATTTCAAATGCCTCTCCTTGCCGCCTAGCATTGGCTCCGCCTCCACCCCCCTCCGTCTTCTTCTGGCTGCAGCGCTGCAGCTGAGAGCCGAAGGAAGGAAGGAAGGAGGAGCAATGGCATACTGGATACACTCGGGGCAAATAACATCAAACGATCCACGCGAGAACCGGGGCTTTTTGGGGGCACACTCGGGGCTGAAACCCCATTCAGCCACCCCCCTCCCCTGCCGACACCACTGGCTGTGTAAGTAGCAGGAGACAGAGTCCAGTCTTCCCTGCTCTCCATCCGCCTCCCTCCGCAGCTCCCGGCCATACGGCGATCCCCTGTGATTCTCCCGCTGCCCTGCCATGCACCCGGCCACCCCCGCCCAGGATTGGGGTGGCAACAGGGGTGGCAAGGGCTTCTTCTGGGGTGTCAATTGCCACCCCAGCTAACCCTCTGGCTCCGCCACTGGATCTGTGATCGGCCGTGTCCCAGGGACACGGCCGACACAGATTCTCCCCGATGCGTGCTCGCGGGAGCGCGCGGGGGGCGTGTCACTGGGAGGCCGTTTAAAAACGGCCTCCCGAAAATTCAAGTCCGCGCTGCAGCCGTATATAGGCTGTAGCGCGGATGGCAGCAGGTTAAAATTACCTTTCCTTTTCAATCTGCAGCACTGTCATTTTCTGTTAAATGAAATGCAATATGGCTACCTGGAGGCATTCTCTACACAGATGGTATACAGAACAACCCCCATAAATGTAATTTTCTGTTTGTGTGATTGACGTACTGATTTTAACCAGAAGTCTCTACTAAGATTCAAGTCCGATTTTGAGCATCTTCTGCAACAAAAATTTCATTTTTGTTGAGATAGTCCCAAAGGTAAGCCGTGTCTAAAGGAGTGCAGACCCTGCCACTTTACTTATTAGAGCCCTGCATGTGCAACAGCTAATTAATAATTATATATTTAAAATATAGGGGTAGGAAACTGCAACAAATTTTGTTAAAATCGCTTCAATGTACAGTGCATCGACCACCCAGAGGGGAATGTTTTTTTTCTCAACAAAAGTGGAGTTTATCTTTAACCAAATATAAGTAGCCAGGCTATAGATGGAAATCATCAAAAGCTTTTTGTATTATTAAAAAAAGGTTTGTGTAAATATTGTGTGTCACGGATGTGTCATAATTCCCAAAATATCGAGCCTATGTAATATCCTTTTCAAAAGCAAGTAAAAGCTTTTTTTCCCCCATCAGAGTTTAGGTCATTGGAAGCAACTTATGCCACATCCAACATTGCAAATTTTACAGCCAACTAAATATCCTGCATCCATGGTAGTTATGCCAATGGAAACAGGAAGTAAAAAAAATTCAGACATGCTAACAAAGGTTATTCAGTTTACTTTAGCAGGTCAGAATGCATAACCTAAAGCACCTTGTGATAGATAAGGTATAACAGACAAAAGCCATGAGAAATTCCCCTCCTATCATTAGCGATTGGGAGAAAATTACCTGACCTCAGTTTGGTAATGATTTACATGAATGCAATTGTAAATTCCAGTAATTTGGATGGCTTTGCATTGTTCAGTGTGATATGATACACCTCATGCTCAGAAAAGCACAGTGTTATAGACAAACAATAACTGAAAACCATTACACTATGGCAGCTATGGGGTTGTCAACAAATAGGCAGGCTGATTTAGAAAAGGAGTTGGGAGTCTTTGCGCAATAAAAGTGAAGATTCTTGAAGATTCAAAACTCTTTTAGGACTCCTGGGCAGCCATAGAGGGGAAAGAGGGATAAAAAGCAGGCAGTTGAGCCTAAACAAGGGCATGCAAATGCTCATGGTTTTACGCATGAAAAGCATCATGCCTGCAGCAGAAATTAAATGGCATTTTGCATTCAGTGACCATTCAAGTGAATCGAACCATGCCACCACAACATGCGATTCACTGGGTTGTAGGATGGCGGAATCGCATTTGAGAAGATCGACAAGGGCTGCTGAAAATTGCACTAAGTAAATCAGCCTTACTGCAGAGCGAGTAAAGTTCTGGGATATGTACAATGTTGAAGACATTTTTGTAGAGTTCCCCTTTAGGGTCCAGTTGTGGGATAATGGCTAAAAGACCTATTCGTTGACTTACCATTGATACTTTTCCGCAGTAGTCTGTATATGCTTAATTCTGTTCTTCAAATGTGTGGATGTTCTCCCATCTACATTTAATTCCAACAATTATTAAAGTACAAGCAAAGTTATTTTGAACGTTTGCTAGCTGTATATATGCGAGTCCTTCACTACTTCGGTCATACAGAAAATCTGGTGATCAGGTAGGTAAAATTTAAGGCTAAGGCTCCGTTTACACCACGGCGTTCTGGATTGTGGGCAGAATCACTGCAATTCTACCCGCAATTCCAAATCACGCTTGCGATCTTTGTTACTTTCAATGGCACCCTAGTCACGGCGCAAATTTGCCGCAATTGTCGATCGAAGAATTGCAATAAAATTGCGCAAACAGAATCACGGGACGACTGTGACCCAAAAGAAGTTCCGGAAATTCTTTTGGGCGGCAGGCGTCTCGCAATTCTGTTTGCGCAATTTTACCACAATTTGTCGGGCGACAATCGGGGCAAAACCGCACCACAATTAGGGTGCCATTAAAAGTAACAGGGATCGCAATCGCAGGCAGAATCGCGGTGATTCCGTCCACGATCCGGAGCCTAAAAGTTAAAGGTGAGGTGAGAGGAGACTGCTAATAGCAACTAAAGATTTAAGTTGTATTTAAACCTCACAGCAACACAGATGAGTTAAATATACTCCTGGCTAGTAGCCATTTTACACACACACGCTATACATTTCAGGGTAATGTTGCTGGTAAAGTGCAATATCATCAGCATACAACAATAGTGGGTCTTTCATATGATTGTTGCCACCTAGCCAGTAAAAATTGAATATTCATCCAAGGTTATTATTAAAGTCACTCTATCACTTAAACAACCTTTCTTTAAAAAAGCTGTACCTGCTAGGGAAAACTCACCACTCTTGCTGCTAATGCCACTGAACGTTGCCGCGATGCAGCCTGGGATTACTCTGCATTGGAATGTTCAGTGGTACAGGCAGCGGGAGAGCTAAGGGGTCTATTTATAAAATAAAACATTGCTATCCTACTGTCCTAAACATTTGGACAACCTTCACAAATAATCCCCATAAGCTGATTAATACATACATTTCCTATTATCATCAGTTCCATGTAGAGGCCATAGTGCGGTATTTTCCCAACTAAATTATTTCAGGAAAATACTGCATTATGGCCATTAGGTGAAGCTAAAGATCATAGGAAATTAACATTTGGCAAATTATGGGGAATATTCATGATGGCTGTGCAAATGCTTGAGACATTCGCAAACCAAATTTTTTTAATAAACAGACTTTTAAGTAGCTTCTTTTCAGGTACAGCTTTTTTAAAGTTTGTCTTTTCAGGTACAGCTTTTTTAAAGTTTGTTTAAATCACAGAGTCACTTAAAGACTAAATATATTGAAAACATTTATTAAATGTAGTAGAAGGAAGGAAGAAGTTTTATTCAGACAATTATGAAAGAGATGATCCCCTGATGACGTCAGCAAGGGCTGACGAAACGTGCATCGGGAGCGTGAGAGCATAGACTTCCGGGTTGGTGGAACACTGGCGTGAAGCGGTGTTCATTCATCCAGCTACCGTGAATACCCATGATTGTACAAAGCGATTTTATCTTGGAATTGTAGTAAGTGTATTACCTTTTAATAAAAGTTCGATGGTATCGACTTACTGCACCATGAGAGCTTTTTGGCTTCCCTATGTGTCCCACACTGAGATCCTGTACCTGGTCTGAATGTCTATCCCGGTTGGTGAGGGAATTTGAAGCGGAGGATCGGTATAATAATTGGATCAATATGTCTGTGTGACCCCCTATATTCAAGGGGTCATATACTTCTGGTAAGAAGTACCTTGTAAGAGCACTGGGTGAAAGTTTGGAGGTGGAGGCTTTTTAATCACTCCTATCAAGTCTATGCTTTTATCAAGAATTGTTGCTGCTGATTATTGGATTTTTATATTGATATTGAGCATTTTTAGAGACTTTTGTACTCCTATTTATATTTATTTATTTATTTGCACTAGCACCTTATTGATTAACACTTATGTGTTGAGCACAATATATTCACCATTTATAATTGTCACAGCATTTCTAGCTTTTTGTTTGCAGCTCACAGTGTGGAAGCAATTCCTATTAATTCAGTTCAATGTGTTTATTTATTTAAGTTCACTAACACCTATGTGGCTAAATTAGCCTTATCACTTAGTTAGTCTGATTATTCATTTGCGCAGTTTCTTTTGGTCCACATCATTTTTTCTAAATTATGAAAGAGAGCTAAAACTTATTCAAATATTTTTTTATAATTATTTTTTTTTTTTTATAAGTAAAAAAAATAATTGTATTTTTTTCAAGAGTTTCTTTTGCATTTCAATAAAAACATAATTATCTGGGTGATACATTTTTTTTTTTTGGCTTACAAACAAATCAACAATAATATTGATGTATTATTGTGTCTCTTTTGCAATATGAGATCACGTCTCTTCTGTAATAAGAAAGCCTTTCTGCCAGCAATTTAATTTTTCAGGTAACGTTTCGCTTTAAACTATGTTAACCCAATCACCCAAACATATAACACTATCACAATATAAAATAAACATATAACCCAATCACTAACATATAACACAACTAACACTAACATATAAGCTCTGATATGTTATTGTAATTTTAAACAGAATTTTTTTTTTTAAATCTATAGCTTTTCTTAAAATAATACCTGGTGATCATGAAGATCCTTGTTTGGGGACTTCCTATTACAACTGTACCCCTGCCACCTAGCTGTGCACCTGATGGAGACTACACATGATTTTTTCAAGCCATATTACCAAGCCATGGTTACCATCAGAAAATATGCACTGGGACATGCCATGCAGCCAATTCTGGAGTGCATGGGGCAAAGTGGCTGTTTGCCAAAGCAGTGTGTAGCATATAACTACCATTTAAAAAAAAACATCTTTCATTTAGTATTTATATTTACTTAACCACTTAAGCCCCGGAGGATTTGGCTGCTAAAGGACCAGGGGTTTTTTTGCGATTTTTTACTGCGTGACTTTAACGGACAATTGCGCGGTCGTGCGACGCTGTACCTAAACGAATTTGACGTCCTTTTTTTCCCACAAACAGAGCTTTCTTTTGGTGGTATTTGATCACCTGTGCGATTTTTTGATCACGCGCTATAAACAAAAAAAGAGCGTAAATTTTGCAAAAATAACAATATTTTTCACATTTTTTTATATGAAATTCCCCAAAAAAAAAAGTAAAAATCAAAATTTTTTAACATTTTTCGGCCAATTTGTTTTATGCTACCTATGTTTGGTAAAAAAAATCGCAAAAAGCGTATTTTGATTGGTTTGCGCAAAAGTTATCGCGTTTACTAACAAAGAGAAAGATTTTTGTCATTTTTGGTGTTTTTTTTTTTAACGCGTAATGGCGGCGATCTGCGATTTTTTTTTCGGTACTGCGACATTGCGGCGGACAGATCGGACCCTTGACTGACATTTTTGACACTTTTGGGGTTACCAGTGACATTACTGCAGTAATCAGTGCTATACATATGCACTGTTACTGCAAAAATGACACTGGCAGGGAAGGGGTTAACTTTATTGGGAAGGGAGGGGTTAAGTGTGTCCTAGGGGCGTGCTTTCTACTGTGCAGGGACATTCCTATTGGTGTAAAAGCAAAGATCAACCGTTCTACATAGTAGAACGGTCAGATCTTTACTTTTACACAGGGAGAACTGACAGGCAGCTTGTTTACACAAGCTGCTCTGTCTTTCTCCCTTCACAGGAGCGATCGCAGTGTGACTGGCGGACATCGAGTCCGCCGGTCACACGCACTGACTTGCCTGTGAACAAGCTGCGGCGGGCGCGCGCCTCGGCGGGCGCGCGCCTCGGCGGGCGCGCGCCCGCCCGCGATAGGCTCGCAAGTCAGTGACAGGCGAGTGACGTACCGATACGTCACTCTGCCTGGCCGGGGCTGACCGCCGCAGTATATAGTCGTGCGGCGGTCGGCAACCGGTTAAAGTGTTACTAAACCCAGGAGCCTGCGTTCACTATATCTGGTCCCCTACAGTACACAGAACATGGAAATGAAATGATTTTAGTAAATATAAACTGTTAAATACCTTTTCTCATCAGCAGTATATAGCAGCCTTTTGATTTCTATCAGTGTCCGCCTGAGCACTGGTTGAAGCTTGTAGGAGGAGTTTTCATTCTCTGTCCAATAAGGCTGCATGACCCCTGACTTTCTGGCTGGACAGTGCTGCTTGGCCCTGTGCTGATAACATGTACCCTCCCAAAAAAAAAAAAACTCTCTAGCAATACACACCAAACTGAGCATGTGCAGAGTGCCTCCAACGCTCTGTTCTATCAGCAGATGGATTGGGGACAGTAAAAGAAGGGGAGGATAAAACAGCCTTTTTACACAATGCGGAGAAATAACCCCTTAGGTTCCACAGTGAGTATAACAAGCATGCTTTACTGCACATACATTTTACTGTTGTGGATTTAGTAACACTGTATGAATGAAATGAACATAAGACAGCTGACACTAGGATCTGGTGAATGTTGTGTCTTATCTGTGTAGTGCATTCTTCTGTATTTGTGTAAATGCATTTCTGTGCCTTCCATGAAAGCACATGATTCTTTTTACTGAGTTGCCACTGCTCCAAAGTTGCCAATGTTAGTATATTTTAAATAGACTGCATTTATCCAATGAATGCAATGGTTTATTTCCACGGATGTGATCTCAGTCTATATGATCATAATGAAAGAAAACGTTCACACATAGAGGCACACTGTTTGGCTTGTTGGGAATCTGTATGTTTACATGGTGACATACCTGAATTATAGACAAAGAACAGTCAGCTCTAAACAACTATATGACCTGAGCAGACCTAGTGATGCAGTAGACCTCAGATCAACCCAGCCGCCGTAAAATCTATCTTTAAGCTATACAGATGCACTGGGATTGATTTACTTAGAGCAGAACTAAACCTCCTGGTTTAACTGTTCCCAAAACAGTTACATTCAAGGCACGCCTTTGATGATAACTGTCACAATTGCCAGGGTGCTTATGCCAGCATTTGACAGGACCCCCGTGTACTAGCAGTGTGTCAGCCTAGACCAGTGGTTCTCAATTCCGGTCCTCGGGACCCACTAACAGGCCAGATTTTAAGTATTACCTTGGGGATGCAGACTAGAATACTGCAATCACTGAGCAGCAAATGAGATCACCTGTGATGTAATTTAGTTATCTTGCAAACCTGGCCTGTTGGTGGGTCCCGAGGACCGGAATTGAGAACCACTGGCCTAGACAAAACTTCTGCCATTTTTGGCAGCATTTGGAGGAGGAT